>NC_060270.1:122412358-122708976 GCF_021613505.1 Equus quagga | reverse complement strand
AAACTTAAGATTGAAATGTCTAGTAGATTTGTAAGTGGATATGTTAAGTAGGAACCTGTATATATGAGTCTGGAATTCTGAGGAGAGATCTACATGGGGCAATCTGGTGGTGTGGATGAAAATAAGACTTTTTTCCTGGTCAAGGAAGTTTATCTTCTCTTTCTGAATTGCTTTATTTTCTCAAACTCATGGGTAAAGTTGAAGTTCAGCCCACACGTACACAATCCGGCAACAGCAGTTACTAGTGTTACAAGACATGTGCCAGGTTAGAAATCATAAGAAAAATAAAACAGTATGGGAATAAAGGACATGGGGACATAGTAACATGCAAGAGCTAAAAAGACAAGTTGAATTTACACCGATATCCAAAGAAGTAACTGAAGAGCTACTTGGGCACTGCAAACACCCTCTCAATTAATTGTTATTGGTGTAGACAGGTACAGGTCCAGTAAAACTTCATATAATTGGGAATTAAGCTCAGAATCAAAATTTGAGGTATGTCATTAGGCAGTTCATGTTAACAGAAAATTATGTCTAATAAAATCCTGTAAATTTGAGAGAACGAGAGTACTCAGAGCATTTTATATGGAAATGACATGGCCAAATAAATGACTATCAAAATAATAGTATAACCACTCGAGAGTGGAATATCTGATTTAAAAATCTAGAATAATTTATTTCATGACTGGAGAATAAAAGTAGACCAGGCTAGCTCAAACCTGGCTATGAAATATTGCATATGTTATGAAGGCCTTTATACCCAACAAATGAAGACCAAGTACTTCAGGCTTGAAATTTATGGTCAAGTTACTGGCATATTCAATTTCTCGGAGATGGAGTGAAAGGCAATATCTTCAGAGCAGCAGTTCCTATGTAATTATAGTACTTCTGAAGAAGATTAAAATTAGCTCCCTTTAGGGTTTCCCAGTAGAAATTCCTGCTAAACCCGAATGTCTTATGAGATTGTTATAAAATGTTCTTGCTTGCCCCAAGAACCATCATAGGTGATAGGACATAGTCACAACTACCCAGGTTTGGAACTGAGCAGAGCTAGCAGCAGAGTTTAAAGGAAGCCAAGTTTCCTGAGATGCAAAGTCATAAGTGGCTCTGAATTTTAAATGTTGAAATTCGATATTGAACTGTGTTCCGGTTTCAAGTACTAAGATCCCATGTGACACTTATCAACATATATCAATATATTCTAGTTACACATTTCTCACTGGATGCCTTCATGCTCTATTTGATAAGCCTATGATTAATTTATAAAAGTTGAATGGTATTCTCAGTTCCTAGCAACCCATATATCAATTGACATTTTCAGCAAATTTTTTGTCTGGTTTAATTGCACTGAAATTCTAATAATGATGAAGAAATCTCTCATGTTTTTCAGTATACCTTAGAGTGCTGGATTTTAGAATGGAACCCTGGACAAGAGCAGAGAAATCTCATTCAGTCTGTCACTGGCTGCATGCTATTAGTGGAGACAATTAAATATCCTGTGCATCTTGTTTTGTCTTTTTAAAAAAATAAATTGAAGAGACATCAAAATCCTATCATAGATTTTATCCAAATCTTATATACTCTGACACAATCCTTAAATGATTAATTTTCCTAAAAATAGCATTCACATGATATTTTTATGCTACAGAGTAAGGTGTCTTGTGTTTGACTCATTAGTGATTTTTATTTTATATGAAATATGTTTGGCATTTGTACTTATTTATGTAGGAGAACACCGATAAAAATAGAAAATTCACTCAGAAAGGAGACATGGGTTTCTTGTGTATGAGAGAGAAAATAGATGAAATGAGTTGACCTATGGTGCGTAGCACTTGGTAAAATTGGTGCTGATTTTGATGTTTATCGGGGAGAAATTTCGATTAGATTTCATTTAGTGTGGAAAATTGGGCCCTGCTACAAACTCTATCGTATTCCATGCTCCAGACAAGCTCACAGACCTCTCCATCTGTCAAATATCATGCTCTTTGGTTTGGAACATATTCCTTGGTTTGGAGCATTATGTTTGAACAGATGGAGTGGCCTGTTTGCAGATAAAATTAACAATGCATTTCTGTATATATTAGTTCGTTCTAGTTTTCATAACTTTTTTCCCTGCGGTATTTAAAACCCATATTATGTGTGTTGTCTAAAAGAGAGAGAGAGAATATGAAAATGCTGAGCGCAAGCAACTCAAAATAACCCTGCTGGAACCGTAGCCAACATGAAAGGTTTTGAAAAATTACTTGACCTATAAAGGGTATCTTTTGAATACTTTTAAAAATATTAAACAGCAAAAATTCTTGTGTTCTGAATCACTAAAACTACAAATTAGGATTACAGCATGACATGATCGATATGTTCTGATGCCTTCTATAAAAACGCCATTCTCAGCTGTGGAAATTGTCATTGCTCTAAGAATAGAGACAACATGAGAACTTAAATGGTCAATAGAAAAATTGTTACCTCAGAAATGAAAATTATTCTCCTGTGACAAATGTATGAAGAGCAAAAACACATAATTTGCTACCTAATTTTGTCTTCATTTTTTTATTCATTTGTAAAACAAATATGGATATGTATATTTACAGATGCAAATATGTTGTCAATAAGATTTTGAATGTTTTATTATTCTAGTTTCTTTTAAATGTAGCGTTATATGTGTGTATATATTATATATAATAGCAAAATAACAAAAAATAGTCAAAACTATCCCTTCTTTTTTTTTTTATAGTTTCTACTTCCTTTAACACTTTGAGAACTTCTTTCTATAGGATGGCGTACGTATTTTGGTATAATTATATTTTCTTCCACTAGCTTTATATTTGCAGGGTAAATGTTTCATCATGACTATTCTATCTCACATTGTTTTTTCCAGATGACTTTTGACCTTATACTGTTTAATTCTCACCATGCCACCTAATTTGTTTTTATTGTTCTTGGGTTGTATTTTATGTATTTATAAAGTTTACAGAAAATTGTTGAATTTATCACATTATAGAGATTTCCAATCTAGAAACAAACGTTTTCTTCCACTTATTTAATGTATTTCATTAAATCTAAGGAGTAAATGTTCTATTTGTAACTCATTTGAGTTGGATTTTTGAAGGACCAAATTTATCAGACAGCTACTGCTGTTTAAATGTGTATTTTTAATTGATCAGTTTCTTGGGTTTTTCTGGAGATTTCAGAATAATCTTATCATGTATAAATGACGATAATTTATAAATGTACTTATTGCTCTAATTTTCCTCTAATTGCTGACAATACTTTTAGAAATTTTGAAGAAAGTTGCATAGCAACCGTGATGATAAACATTTTTTTTTCCTGCTTTACTGGGAATGCCTCTAGTATGAAATATATGCTAATGATAGGCATACTTCTAACTATATTAAAGTAATAGTCCTGTTATCATTGTGTGGCAGAAACTGGCTAACCTGTTTTCCAATAGCCACATTCTTTTTACCTTGCTGACCTGCTGGACTACATGTCCCAGGCCCTTTGTATTAGATCGGGCTGCGTAAGTGCCTGTCACGTAACTGCAATTGTATACATGGCCTAGAGCTAAGGTGATTAAAACTAGATGTGTCTTCACTATTTTCTCTTTCTTTCAAATGTTATCTGGATGCAGAGGATCAAGTTGAGGGCTGAAGAGAATCCACTAAGTAGAAGATTTATATAGGCTAAATAGAACAATGATTCCTCAAATGATCTTGTGGCGCTGAGGCTGGACCCAGATTGGTCCTACCAGACCTCCAACCCTAATCTCACTGAGCACATTGAAAAAGGAATAATCCTGTTTTTCTTAAGCAACTAATATTTGGGGACTATTTGTTAAAATAGATTTTATGCCCTAACTGACACACTTAAGTGTCTGAAAAAAAAGTTAATGAAGAATTGATGTGGAATGGATTTTTTGCGTTGCTTCTGAGGTTGTATTTTTTGTATTGTTTAAACCGTAGTTGTGATAAATTATATTAATAAGTTTTCTACCACTGAACAACTTTCAGTACTTGAATATCTAGACTTAACCATGGTTACTTATTATTTTTGTTCCAGTGGAGTCCATTTGTTAATAGTTTTTGGAACGTTTCTGTACATATTCAAGATTATGACAATAAATAGATATTTTTGATATTGTATTTATAAAATATTAATAAGGAAATTGTATGCCATGATTCAAAGCTAGAAATCAGCTACTCAGGATAATTGTTTATACATTTATTTGATTCCTTCTATTACAATGTTAAATAATTGCAAAGTTTTATTTAAGCATTTCCATTTCTATTTCAAGTATGATAGCCTTTAGAGAAAGAATAAAGCATAGTTACCTGGATAATAGACATTCATTTGTTATTCATATCTGCAGTAAACAAGCTTTAATAGAGTAATGAGCATCACCATTCAATTAGTGACTGACATAAAATATTGAGTTAGTACATGTAACTTCTCAGCATACATAACATTTAATACTGCTATAACCAAACCTCTTATGACAACAAATGCCTCAATGATATATTTAGAATCTGTCTAATATCTACAAAAAAGTTTTGAATATCTAGCATGAAATAAATTATTTGTCTAAACATTAGCTATGCAATATTTTGTCTTAAAAAGGCTAGAGTTTAGATTCAATATATAAGCAAAATCACGTAATTGGCGTGGATGGCTCATAAGATTCAAAGTTACCATCATGTAGTAGTATCTTCCAAGTTATGTAATAACAATATTACCATCTGCTGGCTTATAATAAAATCTTTAAATAGATCGATTAATTAATTAATCAATCAATTAACATATAGGAATTTACAAAGATTTTCTTTTTTCTTTTTTTTAAGATTGGCACCTGAACTAACAACTGTTGCCAATCTTCTTCTTCTTTTTTTTTTTTCTGCTTTATCTCCCCAAACCCCCCTGTACATAGTTGTATATGTTAGTTGCAGGTCCTTCTAGTTGTGGCATCTGGGACGCCACCTCAACTTGCCCGGACGAGTGGTGCCATGTCCGCTCCCAGGATCCAAACTGGCAAAACCCTGGGCCACCGAAGTAGAGCACATGAACTTAACCACTCGGACACAGGGCCAGCCCCTGCAAAGATTTTCTTAATGAAGAAATTTATGGTCTCTTTTACATAAATTTATAATAATCCTTATTATCGCTAGTGAAAATTAGATATAATTAATTATTTTTATCTAAAAATATACAATAGTTTAATGTATTTCTACTAAATGGTATTTTATAAAATATACATCATAGTAGTTTAGATTCATATCATCTATCCACTTGGCTGTATGTTTCTCATTTTTTTTTTTTTTGAGGAAGATTAGCCCTGAGCTAACTCCTGGCAGTCCTCCTCTTTTTGCTGAGGAAGACTGGCCCTAGCTAACATCTGTGCCCCTCTTCCTCTACTTTATATGTGGGACGCCTGCTACAGCATGGCTTGCCATGCAGTGCCATGTCCACACCAAGGATCCTAACTGGCGAGCCCCGGGCCACCGATGTGGAAGCTGCGCACTTAACTGCTGCGCCACCAGGCTGCCCCCGTGGTTTTCATACTTAAAAATAATATTTAGGGGCTGGCCCCGTGGCCGAGTGTTTAAGTTCGCGTGCTCCGCTGCAGGCGGCCCAGTGTTTCGTTGGTTCGAATCCTGGGCACGGACGTGGCACTGCTCATCAAACCACGCTGAGGCAGCGTCCCACATACCACAACTAGAAGGACCCACAACGAAGAATATATAACTATGTACCAGAGGGGCTTTGGGGAGAAAAAGGAAAAAAAAATAAAATCTTTAAAAAAAAAAAGAAAAATATTTAGCAAGTTGATTCCTTGTTCTTTGAAACAGTAAGACAACCTGATTTAAGCAAACTTGTTTTTTATAGTTTTTCGAATGACAGACATCACAAATTAGATATGAGATTCTTATCATCATGTAACCTGAACATCAGTCAGTTACTTTATTCAGAGACCTCACAACACATTGAGTGTGTGGTCCAAAGAAATGGCAAATACCCTAATGGAACAGCTGCATCCATTTTTTAAAAGCTTGCTACCAAAGACAATTTCAGCAGCAAGAACAGAAGCAAATTTAAACTGTTTGCCAAGGGTCCATCATTTCTACTTTCACATAAAGAATGTTCTCTGATGAGGGAGCACTCTGAGATACCTGATGTGAGCAGCCAACCGGTGAATCACCTTAAGGGAAAAACCAGACAAACCAATCATCTTAGTATAAAATCCATTCATCGATGATTTCCTATACCAGCAGTTTCCCCAACCTAATTCATTCTGTGCAGAAGTACCTCAGTGCTATAAAACTCAAAAGACGTCAAGCTGTCAGTTTTGGGTTTTATTTTGTTTATTAAGAATGTTTCAGGTGAGACACGTGAACACTGAGGTGCTGGGCCATCCAGTGATCCCAGTCTACGTTTCCATGGTGGTTCCTTAAAAGAGTTGGTTTTGGTATTTTGTAAAGCAAATTTGACTTTGACCATACTGAACTGTAATTTTAGTTCAAAAACACTTTAAACCTGACTATATTACAAACGTAGTTGTGTTTTGCTGTCTCTCAATTTTTCTTTGTCTCTCTGTCTCTCTATATATATCTACACACGTATCTGTGTGTGTAATTAATGATTCAGAGCAGGGTCTACAGAATCAAATCTAGCTGTACCTCTTATCAACTACGCGGTCTTGGCTAAATTAATGATGTTCTCTATGACTCAGTTCCTAATTTGTAAAACAAAGATAATAATAACAGTCTATCAAATATTTTGAGACAATATATGTAAAGCATCTAGAAGAGTCCAGCGTATATTGAGTATTCAATAAATATCAGCACTAACATTTTAAGTTGAAGATTCTATTGGAAAAATCATAATGAAAGGAGTTAATTTTTTTAAAAAAGAAAGGCTTTTTAGAATAAGTATCTTGTGTATATTAGAGCAGATACAGTTAGATATGAGATAGTACCCATGATTTTCTGCATTATGTTTGCTGTCATTTACTAAGCCCTTAAAGACGTGTTTAGCCCTTTAGATAAGCCTTTTTTTAATTGGTGTTTTGATATCTTCTTCAATGTGAAGGGGACGTGTAATAACAGCTGGTAGTCAGCCTTTCCACTGATATAATTGTTAAGGCTTCAACATTTGTCTAAAATTTTGACAGAGAAAATGCATGGTCCAATCAGAAGACATGGAGTTGTCATAATCTGGCCTCAGATGCAGTATGTGTCTGCTTTTACTGAGAAGGCATACAGCACATATATGTTATTTTGGTAATCCCGCATCCCTCATTGATTGTTTTTGTGAAAGGTAGGACCCGTTTTCCAACTCTGGGAGTGAAGTGTACTACAGTACTCCTTGTCTTTTCTTTCTAAAAGTTGAGGCATGGAGGTTTTTAATAGTCTTGCCCTGTTGAGACTTGGTCGTTGAATTTAGAGCAATGGACCAAAAGAAAGCAGGACAGCCAGCTATAACTCAGAGCAGGGGTGAACTTCACCAACTAGCAACAATGTAATGAGTGCACAGAAGCGGCAGCAGGCCATCCTAACAGACAATTCCTGTGCTCCATGATGGTTATATTTTCTGCTGCCTGTGTTACAGAGGCTGCTTCTCCAGTCTTCTTTGGAGTCTGTAACCTTTCCAAAACACTTGTAATAAGTTCAGTTTTGTTATTCCCATGTTTTAAATAAGTAAGCCAGCTACAGTCTTTGTTGTTTATATGAATGCCTCCACTAATCTACAGGTGACAAGTGTGACAATGATGACCACATTTAGAAGGGAGGACTCTATGGGGACAGTTAGGCTCACAGCTCAGAACAAAAGGATTCAGTACAGTGTCTACAACATCTTTGATGGAATGGACAATAGAACTTCGTAGAGAGAAAATAAGCCCTAATGGTGGTGGCAGGAAATGAAAGTCACTGGTCCTTGATCCATGGAGAATGTGGCTATAGCAAGGAAAAGCTCAGCCCTGACCATTGCTGAGCTCTATATGGAACTGCCCAGAAGGTATGTGGGAGGAAAAAGGCTTCTCAAATCCCATCGCTGTCATAGGATGCCAGAGACAGGCAGTTTTGCTAGCGTTGTTGTTATTACCTTGTTGCAAACTGTTAAGATAACTTAGGAAATTATAATAATCATTCTAGCTAACATCCATTAAACACTTACTATGTACCAGGTACTCATAATAGCATTTTATACATTTTATCTTCATATTGAATTAACTGTAAAATAATTAGCATCTTAATTATACAAACTAGAACAAGATATAACATAAGCAAGTTATAAAGTAATTCAAGTACAAGTTAAATTTGCTCATAATGATACAGCATTCACATTCATTAACTACTCTCACTCTGGAGTTTCCTGTTGGTTCTTAGACACAATTTGTGACTTAATTTATGACTTTAGATTGGTGATTCTCTCCTTCCTTCTTCCTTAGTCACTGCTGATATCTACCTAATGACTCCTTATTCCACTCTCACATGTCTCTTTTATCTCCTTGATAAAGGCAATATTAAAGGATGGTTAAGTGACTGTTTCATGGCAGAGTCAGGGTTAAAATTCTGGCTTTTTAGCCTGCTACTCATGGGCCTCGGCTAGGCTGTTTAAGCTCTGTGTATCTATATTACACTACCTGGAAAATCGATGTAATAATTGTATCACCTAACCCATAGATTTGTTGTAAGGATAAATGAATAAATCCACATAAGCTCTAGAAACAATACCTAGAACATAGAAAACTCTCAGAAAATGCTATGAATTATCGAGGATCAAGAGGACTTTGTCTTAGTGCCCCTGAATATCTTCACGCTGTCTCTCAACTTTAATTAGGAAGGAAAGAATATACGTTTTTGAAAAGTAATATGATTACCTTATAACGGCCTTATTCCAGTAATGCAGAAGCGGCACACAGCAGTAATTCTATACATTACTCATTGCAACGAATTTACACTATGCCCTCTACTTTGAGACTTTGTATGTGTAGACAATCCTTTTAGCATAAAATATTTCAGATGGTTTTACATCTAAACTCTTTGCTTTACATAATTGATTTCTAAAAGCTTTCTGACAGAAATACTGACAAATGAGCTCACAGTCTTACAGTTTTATATGAATGGCTTCAAATTTATTTGGTATGTTGAACATTTAAAATAAAATTACTTAAAGATAAAATTTAATCTCATTACTGAAAATACATTCACAAACATATATAAATAACATGAAAATGAATAGTATCAATGGGCTGGATAAAAAAAAAATTAGATTTATGTATAACTTTTGGAGAACTAGTCTAATCTACATATGGTAGAAAATGCATGCAATTTTTATCTTTTAGACCTGACAGAGACAAGCTGAAAATTTTGATTTAAATGGGGTATAACACAGAGGCGTAATTTCTTTAAAAAATTATTCATATTTTCGTGTATTAAAAGATCCACTTAGGGGCCAGCCCCGTGGCCGAGTGGTTGGGTTCTCGCGCTCTGCTTCAGCGGCCCAGAGTTTCACTGGTTCAGATCCTGGGCGCAGACATGGCACCGCTTCTCAGGCCACACTGCAGTGGTGTCCCACATGCCACAGCTAGAAGGACCCACAAATAGAATAGAAAGCTATGTACTGGGGGGATTTAGGGAGAAAAAGCCAAAAAAAATTAATTAAAAAAAAAGATCCACTTATATATTTTTATATGTTTAATTAAATTGAACCATAAATATATTTTAAATAATAAGATGGTCCTTTCTTAGTTGATTTTGCTTTGAAACTTTTTTATTCATTATATGTTTATTTTAATAATAGTTATGTTTTATCCAATGATTAATAGCTGCCAAAAACTATGCTAAACAATTTATGTGAAGTGACATAAAACGTATTATGTTTAATTACCCAAAGTGGCTACCACTTTTGTTCCTGTCTTATAAATGAAAACATTAAGGATTATGGTGCTTTGGTAACATAAAAGTTCGAGCCACTGGTCTTCTCCATCCTCTGACTCCAACGGTGGGCTTTTAACCCTAAGTGCTACTGTTTCAAAGGTTAAGATTTCTGTTTTTAACTTTTAAATATGTTTCCTATTTTTATCGTATTTCCCAAGTGAAATATGAACTTTCTGTTTGAGAGATATATGAAAATTTTTCATAAACGTTTGTTTTAAATATTTGGAGTTCATAGAGAAAAAAATGTACCACCTGTCACTAATAAAGCCAAGTTTCACTAGGAAAGTCTATAAAAGTTGGGTTAAAAACCAAACAAACAGGCTGTTTAAAGCCATCAGGGAGTGAAAAAGACAGCCCAACCCTATGAATCCAAGATCACAGAGTAGGGGACCAAAGTGAGGTGCACTGGACTTTCCCAGTTGCTTTTTCTACTCTGGTAATCAGCTGCTTCCTAAGATGTGCCCAGAGGTCCAGAAACATTGCCAATCAGATATAGACTGGATTTCATGAGACCTGGAAAAACCCTGGAATTGATCAATCTCAATCTCTGATTAGAGCAAGGGAGTCATCCCTGCTTTTTAACTGCTAGGCATAAAGAAATTAAATCCTATAGGAGGATTACAACCTCGTTCAGAGCCTCCATACTTTCCCACAATGTCCACCAATCAATGATAACACATGACCTAAAACGAAGGGAAAATGGGAACAAGTCAGCAATGCTCCAATTGCTGGAAGTGACTTATAAAGTCTTTAAAGTGACTGAAATAAATATATTCAGGAGAAAAACATGAAAGAGAATTTCACAAGAGATCTAGAAAGTATGCAGAAGAATCAACTAGAAACTCTGGAACTATAAAATCTACTTGCTGAATAGTTCTTACTGAACTGGAATATAAGTTGGTATAAAACACCCAGTTGGTATAAAACACCCAGACAGAAATAAAGAGAGAAAGAAAAAGGGAAATACAGCAAAGACAGTATGAAACACAGTGAAAGTACTAGTAATAAGTAATGCTGTACCTATTTAAAAATGGAATCTGTGTTTAAAACCTATCCATAGCGTAACCTCTGGACCCAGAAGTCTTCAGTGATTGGTTTTTCTGCATATCAATTACAATTCTTACAGAAGTTAGCAGAAAATAGAAAATAAGGAAAACTCTTTTAAATTTATCGTATATCACTAGAATAAACTTGATAGCAAACCTGAAAAGGATATTATGAGAAAGGAACATTCCAGGCCAATTTCTCTAACAAATAGACAAAAAGATATCCCAAATAAAACACAAGAAAAATTAATAGAGTAATATATTAAAAGTATCATACATATTTACCAAGTGAGCTTTATTCCAATAGCACAAATTTGTTTAGCAATGCAAAAACCAATCTAATTCTACACAGTAAACATTTCTTTTTAAAAAACATACATGATCATTGCAATTAATGCATAAATATATTTGGTGTAATAAACACATATGATAAAATGAAACAAAATAACATTCTGAGCAATCTAGGAATAGAAGGACTAAGATTTCTTAGTCTAACTAAAAAGCTTCTGCACAGCAAAGGGCACTATCAACAAAATGAAAAGACAGTCTAACAAGTGCGAGAAGATATTTGCAAATGATATATCTGATAAGAAGCTAATACCCAAAATATATAAAAAACAACAAAGAAACAAACAACCCAATTAAAAAATGGGCAAAGCATCTGAACATACATTTTTCCAAAGTAGATATACAGTTGGCCATCATGCACTTGAAAAGATGTTCAACATCGCTAATTACTAGGTAGATGCAAATTAAAACTACAATGAGATATTCGTTAGAATGGCAACAATTAACAAAAGAAGAAATAACAAGTGTTGGAGAGGGTGTGGAGAAAAGGGAACTCTCATACACTGCTGGTAGGAATGTAAACTGGTACAGCCCCTATGGAAAACAGCATGAAAATTCCTCAGAAAAATTAAGAATGGAAATATCACATGATCCAGCTATTTCACTTCTGGGTGTTTATGCAAACAATACAAAAACATGAATGCATAAAAATATATGCACCTCTATGTTCGTTGCAGCATTATTCATGATAGCCAAGACTTGGAAGCAACCTAAGTACTCATCAATGAGTGAATGGATAAAGAAAATGTGGCATACATACACAATGGAATACTACTCAGCTATATAACAAAAGATGAAATCTTACCGTTTGCTACAATGTGGATGGACCTTGACGGTATTATGTTAAGTGACATAAGTCAGATGGAGAAAGTCAAATCCCATATGATTTCACTTATAAGTAGAAGACAAAAACAACAACAAACAAGCACATAGATGCAGAATATGTTTAAAAAATATGAAAACATCACAATTATTTGTGAAATAATGAAAAATCATTCCCTGAGTTCTGGAGCAAGACAAGGATTTCCATTATCACCAAATACTTTAAACAGTTTTCCATAAGCCTTCTTCAGTACAATAAGACAGGCAAAAAAATCAACGCAAAGCAAGAAATAAAATTGTCATTGTTTGCAGATGACAAAATTATATACGTAACAAAAGCCTAATATAAACGATTAGAATCAGCAAGTTAATTCAGCATATTTGTTGGATCCAGTATCATTATTAAATGAATTCAATTGTACTTATATATAATAGCAATAAATGTAGTACATTTTTACTTCATTTACAATAACATAAAATCCTAATACTTAGAAATAAATTTACAAAAGTTATGCAATCTCAACACAGAAAATTACAAACTTTGGAGAAGAGAATATTAGGAGCAACCAAAATTTGTTTTAAATTTACAGAAATTTTAAAAGAGTGATATTATCACAAGAAGAGAAAAATAGATATAAGGAACAAAACAGATTGTCCATAACAGATCACACATATTCAGTCACTTGATTTGTCACAAAGATCCTACTGCAATTACTATGAGAAAAACAATTTCTTTTTTAAATAACATACTGCAGAGGTTGGATATCTCTTTTGGAAAAAGTATAAGCATTCTCCCCTTTAACTCACTCTCTGTACAAAAATTTATTCCAAATAGGTCATAAGTCTAAATATCAATATAAAATCATATAGCGCCTAGAATATAGACTAGGAAAATTCCCCCGTGTTCTTAATATGCAAAGATTTTGAAGTAGGACACAAAGAGGACAAGTCAAAGAGAAAAATATAATAAACCTAAATTTAACTGAAATTAAGAACTTGCTTGTTAAAACATGCCATGAAAGGGAGAAGCATGCTGAGTACAGTTTGGGAAAAAATATCTTCTATGTATTTACCCAAGAAAGACTCTTTTATGACTTTTGTACTAATACAAGAATTGTCCCTATGTTCTTCCAATAGTTAAGTGGACGTATTGTGAGAAAAAACTTTCCTCGCATGTTGTTTTATGCTCTTTTTCTCTTCTAGAATTTAGATATGTCATGAAAGAATTAGAACTGCCAATGTAAGCAATCATCTACCAGCATTCTAAATTTGAATAGAATATAATTAATATTCTTGCATAGTGTTAATATCCAGTCTATGGATGGCGGAAATTTGATCACTTGTCACTAAAGACACTGAGTTATTTTTCATGAATTGTTACTACTAATTTTCAAGTTTAGTTTATTTGTATGTATTTGTAAGATCTCTCAATAAAAAGGAAGCTTTTCCCTAAGCTATATGCTCAAAGAAAATTGTGTAACATAACAAGGTTGCATTTTCTACTAGTTTCCTTGAAAACTTCGAAAAAATGTATTAATTTTATCTTAGTAATTACTAAAGACCCTCTACTTTTGCATGAATAGAATTGCAAACCCCTGTGTTTTGGATGTGAGGGTAATTTATTTTTCACATCAACTTTTTTGAGGACTAATTGACAAATATAATTGTATAAATTTAAAGTATATCATATGATGATTTGATACACATATACATTGTGAAGTGATTACCCAGATCAAGATAACTAACACATCTATCACCTCACACAGTTAACTCTTTTTTATGAATACATATTTTTTGTGTGAGAATGCTTAAGATACACTCTCAGCAGCTTTCAAGTATATACTACTTTGTTAGTAACTATATCATTACGCTGTGTATTAGATCTTCAGAACTTACTCATCTTATAACTTGAAACTTTTATCTTTGACTTACATTCTATTAACTCTGCTTCTGTGAAATTGGTCTTTGGTTTTTTTTTAGATTCCACTTATAAGTGATACCACGCAGTTTTGTCTTTTTTCTGTCTGACTTATTTCACTTAGCATAATGCCCTCCAGTTTCATCCATATTGTCACAAAAGGCAGGATTTCTTTCTTTTTATGGCTGAATAACATTCCATTGCATATATATATATATATATATATATATATACATCACATTTTCTTTATCCTTTCCTCCCTCGAAGGATATTTAGGTTGTTTCCATAAAGCTGTACCACAAGGATATTTTTAGTGGCAGTCAGTGAGGCTTGGGAGAGCAAGAACTTTACAAACCACAAATCCTTTCAAGATCCCAGTAATAAATAACCATTTTAAGTTTTCTACTTGTTGTTATCCACTCCTAAGCTCTCAGGGGTTCACATTTTAATCTTCTCCTTCCCTTTTGAAGGTTATTGTGAATAATGCTGCAATGAACATGCATGCAGATATCTCTTTGAGATCCTTGTCTTGTTCCTGATCTTAGAGGAAAAGTTTTCAATTTTCACAATTAAGTATGGTGTTAGCTGTGGGCTTATCATACGTTAAGTCCACATAGACGTATCATACAAAAGCTACGGGCTTTTATTATGTTGAAGTATGTTTCTTCTATACCCAATTTGTTGAGAGGTTTTATCATGAAAGATTGTTGCATTTTGTCAAGTGCTTTTTCTACGTTTATTAAAATGATCATATGATTTTTACCTTTTATTCTGTTAATGTGGTGTATCACATTTATTGATTTACATATGTCGAACTATCTTTGCATTCTAGAGATTAATCCCACTTAATTGTTTTTTATGAACCCTTTAATGTTGTTGAATTTGGTTTGCTAATATTTTGTTGAGGATTTTTATATCTCTGTTCATCACAAATGTTGGCTTGTAATTTTCTGTTCTTGTAGCATGCTTGACTGGCTTTGGTATCAGGATAATGCTACCCTTGCAAAATGAGTTTGAGAGTGTCCCCTCCTCTTTAATTCTTTGAAAGAGTTTGAGAAGGATTGGTATTCTTTAAATATTTTGCAGATTTAATCAGTAAAGTCATCTGGTCCTCAGCTTTTCTTTGTTGGGAGATTTATGATTACTGACTCCTTGTTCATTATTGGTCTGTTCAGATTTTCCATTCCTTCATGATTCAGTCTTGGTAAATTGTATGTTTCTTGGAATTTATCCATTTCTTCTAAGTTATCGAATGTATTAGCATATAATTCTTTATAGTAATCTCTTATGATCCTTTGTATTTCTGTGGCATCAGTTGTAATGTCTTCTCTTTCATTTATAATTTTATTTATTATCTTTTCAAAAAACTGTCTTATTTTTGTTGACTTTTCTATTGTTTTTCTAGTCTCTATTTCATTTATTTCTGCTCCAATCTTTATTACTTCCTCCCTCTTGCTAACTTTGTACTTTGTTATTTTTATAGTTCCTTGAGATGTAGGGTTAGGTTGTTTTCTTTGAGATCTTCATTTTTGCATAATGTAAGCGTTTGTCACTATAAATGTCCCTCTTAGAACTGCTTTTGCTGCATCCTATATGTTTTGGTGTGTTGTATTTCTATTT
Organism: Equus quagga; assembly: GCF_021613505.1. Lineage (NCBI taxonomy): Eukaryota > Metazoa > Chordata > Mammalia > Perissodactyla > Equidae > Equus > Equus quagga. The sequence goes on along the minus strand of NC_060270.1, from coordinate 122,693,290 downwards.
TCATCTGTTTCAAGATAGTTTTTGATTTCCCTTTTGATATCTTCTTTGACCCATTGGTTATTCAGGAGTGTATTTGATTTTCATATAGTTGTGTATTTTCCCATTGTACTTCTCTTTTGGTTTCTACTTTCAGACAATAATGGTTGGATGAAATACTTGATATGATTTCAATTTTTTTAAATCTTTTAAGATTCGTTTCGTGATTTAACATATGATCTACACTGGAGAGTATTCCTCATGTGCTTGAGAGGAATGTGTTCTGCTGCTGTTGGGCAGAATGTTCTCTATACGTCTGTTAGGTCCATTTGATTTAAAGTGTAATTCAAGCCCATTATTACCTTATTGATTTTCTGTCTAGATGATCTATTCATTGTTGAAAGTAGGATATTGAAGAAGTCTCCTACTATTATTGAATTTCTATCTATTTCTGGCTCCAGGTCTGTTAATAATTGTTTAACATATTTAGATCCTCCAACAATGGTTGCATTTAAATGCACAACTGTTATATCTTCTTGAGGGGTTGACCCCTTTATCATTATACAATGACTTTCTTCATCCCTTGTTATAGCTTTTGATTTAAGGTCTATTTTGTCTGATGTAAGTATAGCCACCCCTGCTCTCTTTTGGTTTCTATTTGCTTGGAATATCTCTTTCCATTCCTTCACTTTCAGCCTATGAATGTCATTAAAGCATAAGTGAACCTCTTATAAGCAGAATATAGTTGGGTCTTGTTATTTATTTATTTATTTTTGTGCTTTCAGCTACTCTAAGTTTTCTAATGGGAGAATTTAAATCATTTCCTTTTAAGGTAATTATTGATATGTGGGGCTTACTAAAGCCATCTTATTGATTGCTTCCTGGTTGTTTTGTAGTTCCTTTGTTTTTCCCTTGCTGTTTTCTTTTGAGAATTGATGATTTTTCATACTGGTATGCTTTGATTCTTTTCTTTTTATGATTTTTGCATCTATTATAGGTTTTTGTGTTGTGATTACCATGAGGCTTTTATAATACATCTTATATTTATGGCAGTCTATGTTAAGCTGGTAACAACTGAGGAAAATTTAATTATAATATATTTTACTCCATTCTTTTCATAAGATTTATTTGAAATTCTTAACCTTCTAATTGTAAATTGCTGCATGTTGATTATGACTTAAGAACCCTCATCCTGTGTTTTAAATTTTTCTCTGTTTAATGATGAGAAGCATAGATGATAGGTATTCAATAACAGTCACGATTTTACATATTCCTCTAGAGGAAGCAGAGTACTATGCTCTTAAAATGTTAGCTCTGGAGGCCAGCCGGGTGGTGTTAGTGATTAAATCCACATGCTTTGCTTTGGTGGCCCAGGGTTTACTGGTTTGGATCCCAGGCACAGACCTACACACCACTCATCAAAGCCATGCTATGGTGGCATCCCACATACAAAATAGAGGAAGACTGGCATAAATGTTAGCTCAGCCACAATCTTCCTCAAGCAAAAAGAGAAAGATTGGCAACAGATATTAGCTCAGGGGCAATCTTCCTCACCACACGCACAAAAGGTTAGCCTTGGGGTCTGGACCTGTGGCCTAGTGGTTGAGTTCAGTGCACTCTGCTTCAGTGGCCTGGGTTCAGTTCTTGGGCATGGGCCTACACCACTTGGCAGCTGTGATGTGGCAGTCACCCACATACAAAATAGAGGAAGATGGGTACAGACATTACTGAGGGTGAATTTTCCTCAGCAAACAAAAAAAACCAAAAAAAGCAGAAATTTTAGCTCTGAAGTAAGACTGACAAGATGTGAGAACAGGCTTTACTATTTGCTTAACTGAGTGGATCCTGGGAAAATCACTTAGCTACCCTTTGGATCAGTTTCCTCACCTATAACATGGTGTAATAATCACAACAAGCTCATAGGTTGTTGAGAGATTAAATGAGTTAATGAAATTTGTATGAATTAGTCAATACATAATATTTTAACAGTCTTTAAAAAATGATTATAAATGTAAGTTACATATGTGCCTGGTACAGAGCAATGGTTCAAACATTAGCTAAGATGAATATTACTTCTAAAAAGATAGATTTTTAATTTTTTTTTTTGAGGAAGATTAGTCCTGAGCTAACATCTGCTACCAATCCTCCATTTTTTGCTGAGGAAAACTGGCCCTGAGCTAACATCTGTGCCCATCTTCCTCTACTTTGTATGTGGGATGCCTACCACAGCATGGGCTGCCAAGCTGTGTCATGTCCGCACCCAGGATCTGAACTGGTGAACCCCGAGCCACAGAAGCAGAACATGTGCACTTAACCACTGAGCCACTGGGCCAGACCCTAAAATGATAGATTTTTAAAGGCAAAAAACATGTCCTTGTACTTGAACTATTTCACTGCCCACTCATCCCTACTTCTCTTTGTTGAATGTTTAATCCTTCTTCAAGGCCTAGTTCAAATACCCCTACTTTCTAACCTTAGACTGAATTTAATTATCATTTTCTGTATCTCTTATCAACTTACATCTTCTTAACTTACTGTATTGTAAATATTTGTGTAAGTTTCCTCCTCCAGGTACTATACAATGAGGATATGCTGCCCTTGGATTTGTTGGCTCAGGACTTTGAACTTAGAAGAATCTATAGCTAATGTTTGTAGGAATTTGCTTTAGATTTTTAGATTTCAGTTTTGTGGTAGTTATTGTTGGTTTACCAAATTCCAAATCCTAGCCTAAGCCTTTCTTTTGATCTCTCTCCCTTCCTGCTTCCTCTGCCCTTCAATCACTATCATTTGCTTATTTCTCCAGATCATCTGAAATTGACAGATGGCTATTTTCTTGGTAAAAGAAAAAAAAATCTAAACTGTGCTGAGGAAACCATTTGTGCATAAATGTAATAACTATAGGGAAAATATGATTTTGTAAATATTCTATATAGATCTGCTCTATTGTATAATTACAGAGATGGCTGAATCCTTAGATTTCATGCATTAAGAGATTTGGGAAATATGATCATTGGAACATTTTTTTCTCCATGAAGGAGCCTGGTAGAATGCCATTTGCACTGGGCACAGAGTCAGAAGACTTGGGTTCAAGCCCTGGCTGCTTTGTGTGCCATGCAACTTTGCAATCTCTGCAACTAGCTTCCCACTTCTGTCATATATAGACTGGGCTAGATTAATAGTTTAAAATGCATGGTCAATAGAGACTTAAGCAATAGATTCAGCAGGCCTCATAAGTGGGAGAGCCTGAATGAAGGAAAGTAGAAGGGGACACCAGAAGCTCTTTTAAACTAGATAACTTCTCCTTGTATCAACTTGTATATATATTTATATAAATATACATATATTTATAAATACATATACATATATATAATTAAAAATCTAGATTGATATAAAAAGTTTGCAATGATGAAACATTTTGAAATCACTGAAATACTTTCTCTCAAGGTTTCCAGCCATTAGAATATGTATAAATTTTCAGGTAGTATTTTTCTTTAATGACCTTATAGATGGATATTAGGGAAACACTGTAAGTAAACATTTGATTTATTTATCCTTTATCGCACAACTTCAGGAAAGTATTTTAAAATCAAATTGTCTGTATATATAGCTCACTTCAAGTCAGATTCCTCTTTTGTGTATTATTTTTGAGAAATGTGTATGCATAAGTTAAATCATGGCAACGAAAACAGGACAGTTAAAATGATTTTTGACTGATAAAGTTTTGATGATTCATATTTGTAACAACTGTGTTTCCTATGCTTATATTTTAAATAGTGTATCTACTCTTCAAAGTTAATAAATAAACAGAAACGGCAAAGTGAAAATTCAATGATTTCTATAACATCCTTCAAAAAATGCACGCCTAACTATAGGAGGTACGATTTTCTACATTCAGATTTTATGTGCTTTTCTTCATTTGACTTAATCCTTTGCCTTTAAAACACAAACTTCCTATCACTGCAACTGCACATTCAAAACATAATGGCATTTGACAGTAAATACAGAGCCTCATCAAATCACTTATCTCCCCATGCTTCTGCAGTAATATTGAGGGAATCTGAATAAATCACATCTCAAAGGGTACAGCTGCTCTCAAACGGCATAACTAATGAATTGTCTTGACTGGAAGAGAGCAAGTAATGTCTTGCATTCATAATCTAAGACAGCTGACGGCCCAGTGCTTGATCTGAATCAGTCACCATAACTAATTACAATTTGAAAAATTATAGCCATTTTTTATGCTAATAATTAGTAAACACCTAGTAGCAATTCTTAGAAAACAGATTGCCAGAAAGTTTACAGAATGGCAAATAACACAGTTTGTACTGGTACACATTTTTGTTTTATTTTTGCCTTTCTCATTATCAAAATTAGAGTTGTCTGGTTATTATTTTAAAACATGATTGATAATAAGAGACTATAGAGCAAACTAATGATAACAATACTGTATTGAACACTAGAAATGTGTTAAGAGAGTAGATTTCATTTTAGGTGCACTCATCACACACACAAAAAATGGTACTTACGTGAATATGTCAATTACCTTGACTGTAGATATCATTTCACTATGTACATGTATATCAACTCATCATGTTGTACACCTTAAATATGTATAATTTTTACTTTAAAATAGATAAAGAACACACTAACGATATAACCACATAGAAATAAAAATTAAAAGCTACAATAAAGAAAAAGTAACTAGCTATAAAATTAGCTTTTATTTCAATTGTATATATATTTATATTTGTACAAATTGCACAATATTTTGATATCTTCCCAATGATAGAGGGTAGGATTTGTGGTTAATATCTACTAAAATAAATTCCTGCTTGATACATATGAGAACTGTTTGAAAATATGAGAATTTGATATTTATTTAGTACCCTTGACTGATATTTAAATTTTATAGCTATACAATTTATTCCACAGCTAGGTTACCATAAAAATATTTTCATGTATTACAAATAAAAATGTCTTAATATTATGAAGATAAAATATTACTCAATGCCAAGAACAATAGATAGGACACTTTCCCCTTCTTATACTTATTAACAGATATTTCAGGTTAATGCATACGTTAATTTTATAACTAAATTATGCATGTATAACAACTTAATACGTTTACATATTGCCCAACTTAAAAATATGGAAGCCCAGATATCAACTTTTCTCATTTCCAGTGTAAAATAGAAGCTGTCGCCTTTCTACATTATGAATAAATCACATAATGCGGAGAATATTTCCGAAATTACAAAGTTAGCATTGTTTTATCATATACAGTCAATAATTTCTAAGATGTGAATATCACTGTCTCAATGTTTTTGAATTTGTTTTTAATATATTTCCACAAAAAGCTAAAACTTTTATCATTAAATCTAATGTTAAGCTTATTAGTTGAGGCCCACATGCTTTTTATTTACGAATATGCCATATTGAGTGGTCAATATTTTCTACTATGTGTAAATTACACAGTAAGGTGAAGTTCTGTTTTGATCTATAATATGTAGACATATAACGAAACCATTTTACTTTCATTTCCAGAGTTTGAGTTAACACTTTCTCCTAAGAACACCTCTAATTTCCCTCATAGAAATTTTCCTTCTAATACAACATTGTTTTTTCAGACATATGAAATTAATTTCTTTGGAAAAGAAAATATATGTAGACAATAATATTTTCAAATATACCATTTTCACATCTGTGTTAAAGAAACCATGTATTTTGTATTCAATATCCCTGATAGTGCCACAATAAATATTTTGAAATGATGCCCAATTCCAAGCGGTAAGGTGGAATGATTACAGGTAGAATCTCTCATCCTACATTCAAATCAATTCAAATATATAGAACTAATAAATACACTATGTTTAAGTTTAAAACCCATAGCTAAGATGACTGAATAAACAAACAAACAAAAAACAAATAAATAAGTATAATCTATACTACACAGATTGAGCCTAAGTTGGGGAAAGGAGAGATGGTGGACGCTGGGTAAAGATCTCAAGGAGCCAGGATAGAAGCTTTAAAAATTGGTTTAGATATCAAAGCCCACAGATCAACAAAAGCAGTTTATCAATCAAGAATGGTCTCAAAAACATAAAGGTAAAACAAGCTTTAGTTGTATATAATTTGTTATATATAAAAAATTTAAGGTTGAAAACAATATAGAAATGTATAACTATTTCTTGTGTCTAGGAATCTTCAAATATGTTGGTAATTAATTTGTTATATTTAAAAATATTGGAACTGAAAATAGGATGGAATATTTACCATTATGTATTTTTGTGTGTGAGGTTGACTATTTTCTGTGTACTTTTCTCTATTTTAAAATAAAGTCTCCTCTTATTCAACTCTTCAGAATTAAAATTCATATCTTCATGCACCATTTCTTTTCTCTTTCATCTGTTTCTTCCATAATCAATAATGTGTACCATAGTTCTTGACACATTGCGATTGCTCAATAAATTTTTGATAAATGAACAAATATGCCTTAAATGACTGCTTAGAGGAGTGATCTGATGCTATATAAGCAAAGTGTCAGGGCCAAAATAATTACTTGCATATTTCCTGAGGATGCATACTTAGGTAATTCCTAAAGAAAGAATTCATACTGCAAAGAAGTCATTTTTTCATTCACTAAAAACTTCCTACGTAATTTGTCTTGTAGGAGAGATAAGAGGAAGATCATAGTCATTGAATCTTGGAAAGCAAAAAAGCCATACAGAATAGTCAAAACCCTGCAGTAGGACATCCAGACTGATAGAATCCCAGCGGCAGTGACTTAGGAAAGCAAAGGATAAAAGAAAGTGATGTTCAGCACCAATCCTTTCACCCATGGCCAGCTCGTATGTTGAAAGACTGTCTTTGGATTCCTAAGAACCTGGGTTTGAATCCAATCACTATCACTAAATTCTGACCTCAGTTCTGAACACAGTATTTTCTAGTCTTTAATCATTTTTCTTTGCTTTTGAGGAAGATTAGCCTTGAGTTAACATTTGTTGCCAATCCTCTTCTTTGTCCTGAGCTAACATCTGTATCCATCTCCCTCTGCTTTATATGTGGGACGCTTGCCACAGCAGGGCTTGATAAGTGGTGCATGGGTCCGCACCCGGGATCCAAACCAGCGAACCCCGGGCCACCAAAGCGGAACATGTGAACTTAACTGTTGTGCCACTGGGCTGGTCCCTAGTCTTTGTTCTTGATGCTGACCAATTTCACATAAAGCATCAAATATAGTAAGGAATTGAGAAAGTGTGACTAATACAACAACGCAATAGTTGTCTAATGAAGACTCTTGTAAGTCCTTGATATGAATTAAATGATTTAATCCTTCTCACAAACCTATGAAATAAATACTATCACTATCCTCATTTGACAGATAAACAAACTGAGATGCAGGCTATTTAAGAAACTTGCCCAAGTTCGGGCAGCTATAGAATGTTAAATAGAATATTTGAACTCATCTACTTAAGGCTTTAGAATCTGCACAATTAACCATTATGTTATTCCCTCAAGTCTTTACTTTTAAGGCTACTTTTCCAAGGAAGGGACACCAGCAAGATGACGACTAGTTTCACTAGTAATAATTATTAAACATTTAATTAAATACGTTTCTCATAGCTGCATTGATACTAAATTCCTTTTCATCTCAGCATTAAATACAACAATTATAAATAAATATCTCAGTATAAAACAAACCTCTCCTATGATTTTAGGGGTATATTTAATTCTTTAGGAATACTTAAAATTTTGAAATGGAGTTTTAAATCCTAGCAATTTATTTTAAATTTAGAAACATTAAATATAATTAAAAATAAATAACCTTAGTTTATAACGTATTCTTGTAAGGTAACACACTCAATCTAATGAGAGTTTTAAGTAATTTGCTATCTCTCCATTATACTTCTAAAAATGTCAGTCTGATCTTTGCTACAATAATAAATTACACAGATTTTAGTAAAAACAATTTAGCAGTAGATTATGGTTAATTTGTTGACTTTTTCAAAATGAAATGTACATTGATTAAAGGGTTTCAAGATACATCAATATAATTTAATTTACAGTAGCTATAATTTCCCTATACGCAATACATTTTTCTAAGACAGAATACATGAAACAAGAATAAACGCAGGTAGCTGAAATGTTACCTTATTCATTATAATTACTAACGCATATTATTTTTTCTGATAAATGGAGAACTGCAACTTGTGCACAATACCTACTGAGGACAACAAATTGGAAATTGGGTTGAATAGACGTATATGTAGATTAGAAAGGGGACAATCCTACATAATAATTACAAAATTAATGACAGATATCAAACTGTATATCTGAAAAGTCTGGAGAATAAAAAGCAGGATAAATACTATACAGAAAAACGTGTCTATCGCATTCAAATTGCTGAAAACCAGAGATACAGAGAAAATCTTCAGAGTAACCAGAGAAAAACACTCTTTATATACAAAAGATCAAGGATGAGAATTTAGCAGACTTCTCTTTAAAAACCAAGTAAGCAATAAGACAATGGAGTAAAATTGTTAAAATGTTGAAAAAGAAGAAAGTCAACCACAGTTTTAAAGAATATCCTATAAAAATATACTTTAAAAATCCAACTGAAATGAAAACTTACCCAAATGAATAAAAACTAAAGGAATTAATTGTCAGTGGACGTACTCTGTTAGAAATGTTAAAGTAGGTTCTTCAGGTAGAAGGAATATGATACAGATCATAGAAAAAAGGATCAAAGCCAAGAGCTAAAGAGCATTTGAAATGGGACAAATGAAGGTTTTCATGGTGTTTAGTTTCTCCAAAAGATAATTGAGTGTTTAAAGCAAAAATGGTAATAATTATTGTGTCTTTAAAGTATATATAAAAGTGAAATACATGACAAGGTATGGGAGGGAGGAATTGAAAATTACTGTTGTAAGATCTTTACATGATATATGAAGTATAATAATATTTGAAGGCAAATTCAGATTATTTAAACATATATATAATAAAACTAGGCTAATCACTATATTTTTTTTAAAAAAAAGATATGAATAATTGTGTAAATGAAATGCTCTGTTAAACCCAATGAGGAATATGCTCTCTTAAAACAAGGAAGGTAGAAAAACAGGGTAAAAGAAGGAAGGAACAAATAAAACAAACTGAAAACAATAAGATAAAGACATATTTTAATCCAGGCATATCAGTAATCACCTTAAATATGAGTATGCTACATCAGTTAAAAGTTAGAGATTGTCAGATTTATTGTCAGGATAAGAAAACAACGCGTAGGTATATAAGCTATCTATAAGACAGGTATTCTTCAGGGAGGTTTTCAGTGAAGCCTCATGTCAAATTTCCTTGTGAATTTCTATAATAGCACTGTGCTTCACTTTTTGTAGTACTCAGCATGTTGCAAATTACTTAAAGACTCTGCTCTACTTGACATCAGAAAGAGTGTTTGCCTTTTCCCTAAAATCATCTCAGTGCCTATCATAATGGTGAGCAAATGCCCTATTATAAGCTCTCAGTGTTGTTAAACAAGTCCTAGTTTTATAGAAAAGTCATGCAAAAAAATTGATAATACAGGGAGAATTTTCTGAGAATAGCTCCCAGAAAAAAGAAAAAAAAGGCATACTAAATATGCACTTAGATCCCTTGATTAATCTTTTTTGCAAAAATAATTCTTTAAATGTAACATAGGATGCGCTACAATTCTTCACCTAATGGACGAAAATGTGAAAAGGAAAATTATCACTATATGAAAAAGCATCTGAGAAAATATAGTAACATTTCAGTTTTATATGACAGGGACAATACTGGTACATCTCTGAAACTGGAGAATGTGGAGAATGCACACAATGATATTCAAAATTGTGTTCATGATATTTTATAATATTTGGGAAAGCAAATATGATTTCAAAAAATAAGTAAAAAGAATATGTTAATGGATTTTCAGTTACTTTGGTTGATGAACTCTAAATTACATGTAAAAATGGAATCAGATCAAGAACAATTACTCAAGAACAGGTTTGATGTTTGGCAGATACAAAATTTATGTAATAGGATTTCATTCTCCCCTTAAAATACCTTAGTATTCTAAATTATTTTTTGTTTTACATATTTAATTTTTAAGTCATTCTCTCAGTATTATAATCTTGACATATTCCAATTTATTAAATCTTCATTTTATATGAATTAATATAAATCATGGCTCTCTTGTCTGGCGTGAGTTTTAATTTTAAACACAATGATTTTATTTATTTGAAGACTTTATTCTCAGAGAAAATGCACATACAATGTTCAACTGTATGCCATATGAAATCATATAATGTCACAAAGTCATTTATAAAAGAATATTAAATGACATACGATAATAGGATAACTAAATTATAATTTAAAAGAAAATTAAGAGGAGGCAAAATACAATTATCCCCAGTATGTACAATGTATCCAATACAATATATACTGTAAAGTAAATGTAAATATATTCAAAGAGAAAAACAGTTGATGATATAAAGAATTAATAGATAGAAAATGTGTACACGTTTTGTCTGTAAACCTAAAGCAGTTAAGTGCATTGGTTTCTCCACAAGAAAAATATGTCTGTAACAGTGATAGAACAGCACCCGTATATAATGTGCAAATTACATGAAAAAAAAAACTCTCCAAAGCAAGCGTATGTACCCATCAGTGATGTATAGGACAAAAATCTAATCACGGTAATTATGTACCATATCCTGGATTTATTTCATTACATGTTAAGCAACAGCAGATCCAATGGTTATGTTCAACTAGAAGACGAAAGCTGAACAATTTATTTTTCTTTCTTAGGTCTGTTTCAAGTGGACTTCCAGTCATATATAACAAGAGATATACAGTTTAACATTTACGTATATCAAAAATGTGTATCTTTTCATTTCAGAGAAATGTGCTATCTTTAAAATGCCAATGTTTATCTCATTATATTAGTGTTCAAGCCAGGGAATGCCTCCAAATTATGCACATACCATCATCCCATTTTCCTAATCAACATTGATTGCAAAATTCTTGCTAATTGACTCAATTGTGTTATGCCTGTCTTGACTCATTCAAATCAAATAGAGTTCATTAAAATTCAAGTTTCCTGTAATAACATCAGATTATAGATTAATGTGATCCATTTGTTTTGGGACAAACTGGACCAAATTGCAATATTTTGTACATGCAAATAAGCAAATTTGGTCAATGGGCATAGAATTTTTAGTGTAGAATTAGAGATATTAGGAACGACGTTTTCATTTTAATTATAGTTCTAGTTATTCTTGGGATAATGTGAGAAGGGGGAAAATGCATGTGGTCAACAGTGAAAAGAGTTGAAATTATATATTTAATTATTTTAGTAGCTAAAAGGAAAAGAAAAAAATATTTACAAAAATAGGACCTTTTACATGATTGATTTTTTATGTTGAAAATGCATCAATAACACATGGTTGATTGAAAATACTAATGCATTTTTGATAACTATAAGTAAAGAGAAAGCAAACTTGAAAAATCAAGAATTACCCACATCGCAAATATACTTTTAATAAAGTTTTGTTTTTGTCAATTTTTAAAATTATGATACAGTAAAATGGACTTCTGCTTTCTTTTGGTGTGTAATTCTATGAGTTTTAACATGTATATAATTTCACATAATCACCAAGATAATACTGATAGAGAACATTTTCATCATCTCAAAAAACTTCCTCACACTATTTCTTTCGAGTCCCATCCTCCTGTGACTTTTGCAACCACTAATCTGTTCTCTTCATTATAGTTTTTTCTTTTTTTCAAGAATGTGATTGATATAGAATCATATAGTAGTAACCTTCTGAGAATGGTTTCTTTCACTCAGCAGAATACCTTTGAGATCCATTCAAGTCTTTGCATGCATCAACATATATCTAAGTAGTTGCATGTATTGACTACCAGTATTCTACTATATGGATATAGTCCATTTTGTTTATCCATTCACCTACTGAGGAGCTGGATTTTTTGCTTTAGGGATTGCAAAATACATCCATAACTTTGCAGTTTGTTTAGAATCAATATATTATAACTTCAACTGTAGCATAGAAATCTTCTCACCCTATGCTTCCCTTTACTATCCTCCCTTTAGCTATAGTAGTCTTATATTTGGCATCTATATACATTGAAACTCCCATGAGGCACTGCTAATTTTGTTTGTAACTTTTAACAATGTTTTAAAGGACTTAAGAGGAGAAGTAGCATCTATTATATTTACTGTTTGTTTACAATTTATATTCTCCTACTTTATTCCTGGTTTTCCACGTTTCCATCCAGTATCATTTCTCTTCTGTTTGAAGAATTTCTTTTAATAATTATTTTAGAGCATTTTGCAAGTTATGAATTATTTTAGTTTTCCCTCATCTGAGAATATGTTTATTTCATCAACATTCTGAAGAATATTTTTATTCAATATATCATTCTGGCTTGATGGCTCTTTCCTTTCTCCCCTTAAAAAATGCCATGTCCGTTTCTTCTGGCCTCCATGGTTTACAGTGAGAAATCTGCAGTCATTCAAACCATTGTTCGCCTCTAGATAATGAACCATTTTTCTCTGGCTGCTTTCAAGAGTTTTATTTGTTTTTAGTTTTCAGCAGTGTTGACTATGAGATATCTGCTCACAGATTTCTTTGTGTTTATTCTGTTTGGGATTCATTCAGTTCCCTAATCTGTAGGTTTACTTCTTTCATGAAATGTGAAACTTTAAATGCATTGTCTCTTCAAGTTTTTTTCAGAATCACACCATCTTTCTTTTCTTTATAGAACTCCAAAGTTTTGACCTTGTGTTGTTGTCCCACAGGTCCCTGAAGCTCTATTCATTATTTTCTTTCAACGTTTTCTTTTTGACTCTTTCTCTCAGGTGTACAGATTGAATAAATGCTATTGATCTATCTTCAAGTTCAGTGACTCTTTCCTCTTTCATCTCCATTCTGGTACTGAGTTTGTTCAGTGATTTTTTCAATTCTAAAGTTACCATTTGTTGCTTCTTTATATTGTATATATGGTACTTTATATTTTAACATTTGTTTCAAAAGTATTTGAACATTTTTATAACAGCTGCTTGCAACACCTCTGTCATCTTTTGAAATTTTTTTCCAGGAAAGTTGATATTATCATGGTTCATTGTACACTGAGCAGTTTTGGATTAATTTTGAGTAATTTTTATTACACAGAAATTTTGGAATAATTTTGAGTAAATTTGGATAATCTTGGACACTTTGAAGTTTACATACTGAGACACTGGATCTTCTTTAAATCCTATAGACAATGTCAAAATTTATGTTTTAGTATTAAATTCACTGATTATGTGCAGGCTTCTAACTTGCATTCTCTGGGCTGTGGTTCTAATGTCAGTTCCTTTTTTTGCAGTGCTGTACAATTCTGTGCATTGTACACCACACGGGCTTTAGTGAAGGACTTTCTCAGAGGTCTGTTATCCCAGTTCTTGAAGCCTTTTACATGCTGATTAGCATTAGATCCTTACCTGCATAGGCCACAGATGGACTCAGTAGATCCTAAACTATTTTATGGGGTTGAGTTTCCAAGCGCCATCTCAAAAATCTCCCAAGCACTTTTCTGTCCCCTTGGCCCCTTTTCCTGAAGGCAGAAAGCCACTACTTCTGCTATTGAGCCATATCTGGGGCCAGGAGGTAAGAGGATACAGAAAGAGAGAGCAGAGAGCTGGCTTTGGCCCCACCCTCTGAATCTGTAGCTTCACAGAGAATAGAGAGAAAAGTTCCTAACCCTTACACTGTTGGCTCCTACAGGCTGCCATCATTGCAGTTGTTGCTGTCACCGCTGCCACCGCTACCACCACCTCCACGGGATTACCTTGAGTCTATGGTATGGAGAATAGAGAAAAAAAAAATGTTATTTCCTCTCTCTCTGGGAACTTTAATAATTATCTTTCCCACTTCTCAAGCTAGAACTGAACAGTTTTTCCTGAAGCTGTTTTGTTTGTTATTGTTGTTGTTATTTTTGCCCACAGTGCCCAGTCTGACGTTCCTAACTGAGTTAAGATCATGCCAGGAGATACTAAAGGATACAAACGTGATAAACTCACCACCAGTTTGGAGGTACTTTGATTTATGGGGTTCTATTTCAATCTGCCCGTTGCTGTTTACATTTCAGCCTCTTCAAATAGCTCTGCCATGCATTCTGTCAAGGTTTTATAGTTGTGTTCCGTGGGAGAGAAAAGGGTGCACTTACTTCATCTTACTCAAAACTGGAAACTCCTCAGTTATATATTTTTTCATATATTGCTTTTCAAATAACAAATGTATCATTTTTATAACTGGAAACATGGGCCCAAAAGAAACTTTCATTTTTAAAACCAGATAAGTCTCACGCTATAGAGTAATGTTGGAGGCTCAGAGATATGTGAAATTGGCATATTTTAGTAATCGTACAGGATTTTAGATTTTTACATTAAATCTAGGCAGAAAATACAGCATTAATTTTCCCCATATGTTAATGCTATCTACATTAAAACATTTTTTATTATATTTAGACTGGCACTTGTGTAATATAAATAGATACTGATATACTTTTATGCTTGTCTTTAAGATAAAGATTTTAAAGGTTTATGCATATAGAAAATAGCTTATATAAACTACAGATTACTCTAAATAACAAATATCCAAAGGAACAAAGCCACCTACATTTATGTAAATAGGATTTTTGTTATATTTTCAGGGCATGTTAATTTACCCAATAGCACTTGGGGTAAATAGTAATTCATTTCTCCTATTGCTTTTTCAATATATTAATTTATATTTATATCATAGTAAAATAAATTTAATATTTCCATATTAGCTTGAAATATTGAAACTAACCTAAAAATATGACTTTAAAGTGTAACAGCTGAAACCAAAGCCTGCTAATTGTAGTCACAAAGCATATGAATCTAGCATCAATCAGTGCTATGCCTTAAATCAAAGTACTCTACCTTGGCACATACGTGCTTTGTCAGGTGATGGTTTGCGGTTTGATATCTATCAAATATTCAGGGATAAAACACCTGTTTGTTTCTCCATGAAAAAAAATTGTAGTATTTTTGCAGATGGTACAACTGTCAGCTCTTTTAGAGGTTCCAAGTATTGATGAATGCCATTATGCAAGAAAAAAAATCTTAAGATAAAAGAAAAACACTACTATTTTTAAATGGCAATAATGAGAATTGCACCGTTTATATTTTCAGGCTGTACAAGATAATTTTTACAATTATTATGAAGCGATTTTAAGCCTATAAATGATCTTGTACTCAAATGGCATTGTTGTTTAGCTAAGGAAAGACTGTTTGTAACCTAGGAACTGCAGTAGCTTTCACAACTGATACCGTGTGCTGCTTTATCATTTTTGTCAAGGATCGGTGTTTCATCATTTGGACACATGAGATAGTTACATTGCTACTATCATACAATTTAAATTGGCATTGTTTAGGAT
Organism: Equus quagga; assembly: GCF_021613505.1. Lineage (NCBI taxonomy): Eukaryota > Metazoa > Chordata > Mammalia > Perissodactyla > Equidae > Equus > Equus quagga. The sequence continues at coordinate 122,677,831 of NC_060270.1, read as the reverse complement.
GATGAAAAAATGACAAAGTACCAATCAGAAAACTGAATTTTAGTACAGTAGAAAAGATTCATCCATGTGTTATGGGATTGATGGAAGATGAGGCAACAATTTACTAATGTTATATTCATCTCTTTCTTTCTTGGTTGACTAACGTTGAGAATTGAATGTTTAGGTCTCTTATTTCTGCAGAGTATTCCCTGTGGTGTCTTCCTCAAATATGACTGTTGGTTGCATTTTTTAACTTTGTGTATATAAAATTATTTCAAAACTAAGTATTGAATGTCGATATGTGTTTTTGCTTGTGCCAATACAGTGAATGATTATCTTCTTAACATTTCAATAAGAAAATGTGACATTCAGCTCTATATAATACTGTGTTTTATGAACTCAGTAGCCAGAAACATTTCTCTGCAGTCAGATCAAATATGAGTATATAAGCAAGTCTACTTTGGGGCTGGCCCAGTGATATAGTGGTTAAATTCACGCACTCCGCTTCAGCAGCCCAGCGTTTGCAGGTTCAAATCCTGAGAGTGGACCTGGCACTGCTCGTCAACCCACGCTGTGGTGGCATCTCACATAAAACAGAGGAAGATTGGCACAGATGTTGTCTCAGCGACAATCTTCCTCAAGCAAAAAGAGGAAGACTGGCAACAGATGTTAGCTCAGGGCCAATCTTCCTCACAAAACAAAAAAAAAGAAAGTCTACTTTTTGCAATTACAAAGCTTGGGAACATGAGTTGTACTCTGTAAAACTCATCTATGTCAGCATAGTTTAGAAAATTGTTCTCAAGGATGAGTTTTCCTCTAACAGCCCTGCTTCATTAATCAGTAGCTCATTTTCTTTCTTTAATATTCTCCATAAATACATCTCTTTTAAACACACACACATATGCATATTCTTGTGCTATTAATGCATACATACAGGTAAATAATACTGATGACATAAGTGAAAAACAAGAGTACTCACTACTACTTGCCCCCAGTCCTGATCTTCAGTCCCATACTCCTAACATGAGGCAACCCCACTTATATCCTTTGAAGTTCTTTCTGCAATGAGTTCCTCCACCATTTAAAGATTTTTTGCTAAACAATATTTTCTCAACTTTAGATGTTATCTATTAATTTCCTCTTGTGACAATTAAAATTTAACCTCCTTATACCACTACCATATTCTACTGAATACAAAGCAGTGACCAACCAAAGTCTGGGTCAGGTCAGCAGTGTGGCATGGAAAACTTGGTGGTGATGGTGGGCTGGAGAGCAAAAAAACGTCCAAGTGTCTTGAAAACCTGACCATTGAGTTCTAAAGTATAGAATGGTTAAAAATCCTAAGAAATGGGCTATAAATGCATAACAAGTTTTTGAGCGTCTAGTCAATTGAATAGAAAATCTTAATTCTCCTCAACATATTTGGATCTAGTAGTGAAATAACTGTAAAGAAACTTCCTATACCCGACTTCTACCAAGCCTCCGTCCAGCTCAACTGCAAAGAGACTAACTCAGCACTCTTTCCAACAACCAGAAAAATAATGTAAGGGGTGGATGTAAATTTCTCTGCCAGCAAATGTTACTATCTTTATCCTTCTGTTCCCCCATAACACACACTTTTAGAAATACAATTTTTAAAAAATTAGAAGGCACATAAGAAAGCAAAAACACAAATAACCCAGAATCAAGAGAATATGCCAGTCAACAGAAATAAATCAACAGAGGGATCCGCCCTACAGAAGGCTTGGAAATAACATACAAGTTCTTTAAAATAGCTATGATAAATGTTAAGAGTTCTAGAGGAAATTACGAACAAAATTTAAGAACATAAGGGAATTTCAGCAGAGAAATAGAAAGTATAAAAAGTACTAAGTTTGAACAGTAGAACTGAAAAAATGTAACAGCCAAAATGAATTCATCTATGGATTAGCAGAAAATCAAACACAGTTAAAAACGAAACAGTGAACTTGAAGACACAATTATCAACATAAATAAACTAAGTTGTAACACAAAGAAAAAAAATCCTTGCAAGAACACTTATGAACTGAAAGACAGTATCAAATATTCTAGCATGGATGTAATTTTATCCTGAGAAGAAAAAGAGAGAGAGAATGAAGCACTAAAAATATTTGAAAGACAAGATACAAGAGTTTTTCTAAAACACATGAATCCAAGGATCCAGAAAACTCACTAAACTCAGAGCATGGGCAAAAGAAAGAAAGTATGTCTTAGACATAACATAGTCAAATTACTGAAAAGGAAAATAAATGGTAAATGCTAAAGCTGTCAGAGAATAAAAAACACATTACGTAAAGGAGAGAATAATTCCAAAGCCCATGTAAACTTCAAATCATAGCTATTTTTGTAAACTCATCACAGAATTTAGGACACAAAGTTATTTAAATGAGTTAACTCTAGAAAGAGAAAGAGAGAGAAGGGAGGAGGCAGTGTCTCTCACAATTACAAAGCCCTTCAAGTATAGGGAGGAGCAGAGCTATGAAAGATGCTCTGGACTCCACTTAGTAAAGTCTGAGGCAGGAAGTTTGATGTTTCACTTACAAAATGCCTTTAAGGTAAGAAAGCTAAGAGAAATCCTTTCAAGACAATCTGGGCATTCACAGAGCATATTACTGCACAGAGAACAAATGTAGGAACGAAAAACAAAGACAACTCCCCAAAGATTCGATCAGTAGAGCAGATGGGATATGATACAGGGAACCGAGCCTCTCCTGTCCTTAGAACCCAAGTTCTGCCCATGGGAAAATCCCGATTTTGCCATGAAAACATTTACAGCCAGTGGTAACCTGAAGCAAAGAAGGTCTTAACAAAGATCTGACCCAGATCAACCAAAGGTCAGACTGACACATTCCCACTCTGATGGCCTCAAGCAAAAGGGAAGTGCCCCTCATGTGTAGGAAAAGAGTATTGCTTCATTTTTCATTGTTCTTTATATAAAGTATCTGGCATGGAATTATATATTAAAAGACACACGAAAAAGCAAGAAAATGAGAAGTGCAGTCCAGAGGTGCTGAAATGGTGAAGATGTTGGATTTATCAGACAGGAATCTTAACATAACTGTGATAAAATGCCTAGTGCAAATGGTGGGCAGCTCGTTTTGGCAAATGAGACATTTTAGTAGGGATATGGAAACTATAAAAGAGGGAAAAATGGAAAGACTAGAAATGAAAAATATAATATCAGAAATAAATAATTTGATACGCAGGCTTAACAGCAAGGAAAAGATATCAGTGACATTGGAGACAAAACAATTTAAAAAAATTCCCAAACTGATGGTCAAAGTGAAAAAAATAGTTTAAAAAATAAGAACAGAGCATCTGAAATTTGTGGGATAGCATCAAACCGCCTCACATATGTGCAATGGGAGTCTCTGGCAGAGAAATGAGAGCGAATAGAGCAGAATATTTGAAAAGGTAATAGCCGAGAGCTGAGAGCTCTCCTGAATGGCAAAAATACCTACCCACATCCAAAGTCAGCAAACCCCAAGGAAGATAAATACACAAAGGAAAAATGTCAAACCCAGGTATATCACAGTGAAAATGAAAAAATAAACATTAATAGCAGATGTAAAAAGTGACTAGAGGAAAAATAGAAATATTACACACAGAAAACAATGATACAAAAGAAAGATGGCTTCCTAGCAGAAATTACAAATGTCAGACAACAATGCAATACAATCTTTAGAATGTTTAAAGAAAAGAAAAACTGCAAACTTAGAATTCTATATCCATTAAGTATATTCTTCAAAAGGAAAAAATATAAAGAATATTCCAGATAGAATAAAACTGACAGAATATGTTGGCAGCATACTTGCGCTACAGGAAATATTTAAGGATGTTCTTTATGCTGAAGATAAATAATACCAAAGAAACTTGGATCTAGAGAATTGGCTGGAGAGCCCCCAAAAAAGATTACAAATATCAGCATATATAAAAGACAATTTTACAATGCACATTTATTTATTTCAAAGATTATTGACTACTGACAGAGTAAAGTAAGTTAATAAAGCATTTTGAGAATTACAACATTTATAGAATTAAACTAAACAAAACGTAGGCACAAATTGTGAGAGTAGGGGTAAATGGAACTGCTATATGGTTCTTACACCATTCATAAAGGAGTACAATATTAAGAAGATCAGTCTCTGATAATTTAAAGAATACACATTGTAAAATCTAGAAACAAATACTAAAAATATACCATGATATATATCTAAAAAGACAACAAAAAAGATAAAATGCAATACTAAAAGTTTGCAGAAAAACAACAAGTGAATGAATGAAAAGCAAAACAAGGTGGCAGACTTAAATGGATAAAAACACTCAATTATGTTCTAAAAAACACAATTAAATAAAGACACAGATGAGTTGAGAGAACGAATGTAGAAGATATTTATCATAAACACACTAACTATAAGTAAATTGATGTGGCTTTTTAATATCAAAAATAATAAATTTAAATTCATAGAATATTAGGAGAGATAAGGAAGAAAATTTTGTAATGGTAAATGCACCAATTCACCAAAAAATGTGAGAATCCTAAATGAGCATTCAATTAACGATGTAGCTTCAAAATACATAAATCAAAAACTGAAAGACCTAAAGATAGAAATAGACAAATCATATTTTTGATATTTTAACACTCATCTCACAATAAGTAATAAAACGACCAGACAGAAATGCATGAAGTATAATATGTACGAATAACACTATAACCAAATGTACTTCATTGATATTTAAAAAACAATTGCATTCCCATCTCCTAAATGGCTACACGCCTGTGCTCCAGCCACAGTGACCTAACTTCTCAAAATTGGAGAAAATTTTGTGCCTTGTGGTGTTTAACCAGGTGCTGCATATCTACAGGTTTACCTAAACAGTTTTGATCATCTTCAACTTCCAGCTCAAATACCATATCCTCTGTTAGGACTTCCACACTTAACGAGTGCCCAATAATAAAGGTTTAATGAGTGACTAGAATTCGCCTTCCTATCAGATTTAGTTCTTACATCAAGTATTACATTTCTTACCACACCTTAAGTTATATTTTGTGTTTTATTCATTTCTTTTCTTTCCTACTACACTGTTTAGTTTTGATGACAAATGCCACATTTTAGTCCTCTTTCTTTAAAGTTTTATCTGCTATATCATGAGCACAGTGGGCTCTACTAAATCTTTACTTAAGTAGAATGTTCTATAGTATAAAAAGTTATATAACCACATTTTGCAATTTTGTGGACTATTGGGTTTTAAAGATTGTAATAATATGAATAAATGAATCCATACATGAGTAGAAATGAAAATAATTCAAGGCAGTTTATGAATTCCTTTCCATGCTTCGGAAAAAAAAATGGAACTAATTAATTTCAGCTTTGAATTTTTTCAGGAAAGAGAGTCCATGAAGTGGCCTGGTTCATTAAGTACAAGGAAATAAAACACACACACACACACACACAAGAAGCACAAATTTAAGAAACGTAAAAATGCGATAGATTTGGAAAACATTTAACAAACCAGTCTGATGAGCCAAGCTAGGACGCCACAATAAAGGGCTCTTCTTAAACCAATATGTCAAAGAAACTGTAGGGTGAAATGACAAGACAGAAAGACACCAGGCCTTACAAAGAGGAACTCTAGCCACAACCCAACAACAGCTGCATGTGGGTCATCTGAAAGCTCTTACTGAAGACACTGAATCTTAACCTTTACAAGCAAATATGATAGGCAGGAGTGACTTCAGTGGTAACATTCTTAAATAAGAAAGGAAACAGGATTGATTGTTCCAGCTTAATGGGCTCACCTAAGCTATTTCTCCAGCAACAAATCAAATTAACAATGAAATTGTTCAGATTCAGTCCAGATGGTTAATTAGAATGAAACTTCCATTAACTAGTTATAATTTGATTGTTAATTAATTTCAACCAACTTTTGGATTATTTATAATCAAACAATATAGTATCAATAGACCATTCCTTTCCTTTAGAAAATTCTCTAATTAACATGACATATTAGACATTTTTTCTGTTTATTTCTTTAAATTTACAGCCGTTTATTTTAGAAAACTATTTTAGAAAATCAGCAGATTACATTTTTTCTTCTATAATTTAGGTAGCTGCCAAATATTAACTTACAAATAATTAAATTAACAACAAAAGTGATAATACCCAGGTCTTATATAGCCTCGGGAAAGATTTCTGAAGGTGCGATCCCTACAAAGTGTTGTATGAAATGCATTCTGTGTCACGTAACATTGAGTAATACGGCATACTATATTTTCCCTCTCGACAGCTTCGTTCAAGCTTTGAGGTCTACAGTAAGTAAGTCTTTAACATATTTTAACCCAGTGTTTCTTACATGTATCTGATGAAACACCGTGATTACACCGCTCTAACAGTGAGCTAGGGTTCAGATGAACAATCAAAGTTCATGAGACATGACAGGCTTTCCTCAATACCAGATTTATTTAGCCTTTCAAAGGGGACAGGATGGGCAAAAAAGCAATGCGTATGGCCGAAGCCAAATATCCTCAGGTCACTCTGCACCTGGGAGGTGATGACCCCAAAAGACCATGAAGATGAAGTTGAAGAGAAGTTGAGTGTGAGAAGACAACTTCAATTCAGGCAAGATGTCAGCTCTGTAGTTACTTCAGATCAAGGATAAGCAATTAGTTTCCATTTCCCGAGTTGTATCTTATCACTACCAGTTAGTCAGAACTTGATAAACAATTTCAACAATGATATACAGGTGCTTGGTATGTACATTGTCCTCAGCTGGTTTTCATTTATGTCTAATTCTATATACTCCTAGAAATTCTACACTGATGTTCAACGAAAATTTGATCAAGCTGTCCCTGAGAGTAGAGGAAATTCCACACAATATTCTAACTATTGTCTTCACCAAAAATACATTATTATTTAAAAATATCCCCAGAGCATAATTTAGGAAATATTTTTACTAGTGATTAAATTAATTAATCTTCACATAAATTAGCTATACTTAGAAATTACATTAGAATTCTTTATTATTGGATGGACATATATTGCATTGAATATGTCTGTTACGATCTTAAAGATGGAATAAAGTTATTGGTTTGGTCTGTTTGGGATCGCAGAGGCACTCCCTCATGTACTATGTGGATTAAACAGAGTTATTATACAAGAGTACAAGGTTGGTCACTCTTAAAAAAGAAGTGGATATTGGTAATTAAAAAAAATAAACATGTCTGGGGCCGGCCCCGTGGCTGAGTGGTTAAGTTTGCACTCTCCGCTGCAGGCGGCCCAGTGTTTCGTTGGTTCGAATCCTGGGCACGGACATGGCACTGCGACGAGCCACGCTGAGGCGGCGTCCCACATGCCACAACTAGAAGGACCCACAACTAAGAACATACAACTATGTACCAGAGGGGTTTGGGGAGAGAAAGGAAAAAATAAAATCTTTAAAAAAATAAATAAAATAAACGTCTGAAACAAAAAGACTTTATTCCAATCAATTTGTGTGTATATGTGTGTATGTATGCATGCACATGCTAATATATGTGAAAAAAAATGTTTTAGCTACTATGAGGAAAAAGATAAGACAATGTTCCTTGCTTGTTAGCTTACACAACACTGAGAAAGAAAAAAATACTTGGAAGAAAATATATTAAATATTAAAATATCTCAATAAAAGAATGAGTTTAGAGGACTGTCACATCACTCAGAGCTGAAACAGTCAGCAAAAGTTGCGTGTAGAAGGTGGCATTTAATTTGGACACTAACAATAGGTGAATATTTCAATAGAAGATTTTGAGAGAGAAATATCAAGAAATAAATACATAGAAGTAGGATCTAATAAGGTATATCTATACTGTTTAGATAGTAGAATCATGGAAAGTAGAATCAGACAGTTACTTTCTAAATTGAGGATTTTAGTAAAAAAATCAGTACTCAGTTATTCATTATGCTATATAAAAATGTTTATAGTTTCTGCATTGAGAAGGAAAAATAGCTTATCAGATAAACAACATTGAAGCAGGTCTATATATTGTACTTCCATTTTCAGCAATAGATAAAAATTACCGAAAATACTGGGCAAAATATTTTTTACAGATTCTCCTTCAAATTATCCAAGAACAGACGTGATAGTATAAAGCTGACAGGATACTTTAAGAGAAAGAGTGAACTCTGATTGCTACACTGGCTACTAGGCCACGGAAGCCACATTTGTCCTGAAGAAGTCTGCTGATCCAAATATATTTGATTTTGGCTTTGGTGGATTTACACTGTGCAGGGGTAGAAATCAAGGACCAGCAGGGTTTGCATAAGGTGGGGAAAGGAAGGGGAGATGCGCTTACTTTGATCTGGGGCACCAAAGGGCACAGCCCTGGTATTATTGTGAAAGAACATCTTCCGGGGGATTTTAAAGAAGACTGTCTTGACAGTGAGCAGACCACGGAGCAAAAGAGCAGGGTTAAAGCATATCTGAGACTCAGGTCAGCTGGGGCTGCAAGAACCTAAATCTGTGGATTTAATGGCATGTAGTAAAGGCAAAAGGAAATATCTTGTAATGGGGAAAGAAAAAAAAGAAAAAACAAAAACTTTCATCCTAGGCTAAGAATTTCCAACCATAATGAGTGGTGTGTAGATGACAAGCACCTTAGTGGACAATGGGTAAAAAAAATACAAGGTGTAAAAAAAATGTGGAGTATACGTAAAAATAAGCAGAAGCCCATAAGAAATAAATACAATAAAATAGAAAGAAATCCACAAAGATTTCAGATTTGGAATTATTTTAGGTATATATGATAAAACAATCGGAATTATTAAAAAAATTTAAAAGATCAACTTTAAGATGTTTCAGGTATTGACAAAATAAAATGTAACCTAACAGATTTGAAAACAAAACACACTCGAAAGAGCAGCAAATAAATTTTTTTAATGATAAATACAGTAATTGAAATCTTCTTAATTTGATGCCTCTTGCAGAATTAGACTGTGCCAGACTGTTTATTAAGCTTGATATATTTATACATAGTTATTGGCTATGATGCTTGTGCTTGGAATTAAAGAAATCCATTTTATGTGTCAAAAATAATAATTTATCCTGGTATCTTTGTTTGATATTTCCCAGTCAGTGAGTGAATTTGATCATTGCCGTGGGCCAAAGGATCTTCCTCACGCTTAGACTATAAGGAACAGTAAAAATATTAATTTTTCGCATCTTAAAAGCATTTGTTTTTCATCCATCTATGAAAATACTTATCATTATTTGCATATAATCTTGCTTCATTTATTCAACAACTTCAATATAACCATGTATTTCGAGTCATAATTGAGTGCTTTCCAACCTTCTAACTGGCATCAAATAACCAGTTTATATGAAGTTAATGGACAGCCCTGTCTTCCTGGTTTTCTGATCAGTTGGCTTAGGAATTATTCTTCCTTGTTTGAGCACATTTTCTGATTTGAGAAAACCAAGAATCTCGAGTTATTTCATATTAAGCTCATGATCTGCTCACGGGTCAGATCCAAGACAGTTTTTTAAAAGCTCCCATATACCTGCCATGATGAGTGGATTAAAGAAAGCCCCAATACACCTGTGAAGTAGAAAGTGGACAGCCACTTTGAAAATCAGTCTGCAGCCACTGCGATCGTGTTTCAAATTCTGATATTAAAGTAGTTGAGTCACCTTTCGCAATCTTGTTGGGATCCTTTTAGGAGATAAACTCAAAAGCACATTTTTTCTAACAAATTATAATCTATTTTAAAATAATTTGTAAGGAAATTACAAATACGTCATTCTATGGCATTATTTTTTTTATTTGTTCATAGATGAAAAGATTACCTCCCTCCTTTTTGTCTGTGGTATTAGCTTTTTATGCCAATACTAATTTCCTAGCTTGTCTAGAACGATTCTATGCAAAACATTTAATGAAGTCTGTACTAAAATCAGTGGTCTGATCCATTAATTTTGCGTCACACCACTCTGCCAGCATACCATTCAACAGCATTCTTCTGTAAGGGCTCTTTTCTCTCTAAAACTTCTTTATAGTCCTCATCAAATTTCCAATCCTTTCCCTTTTGAATTTGTGAAATTTTGTAAAATGGATTTTTTTCTCACGGCTGTTTATTTTTAGTTTTCCCATTTCTCATTTTCTCCCTTCTCTTCTCTTCACTTATGATTCAAGACACTCCCTTTTAATAGCCTTCCACTCAGCTCCTCTGTATTCACTTACAGCTCCCAGCTGTTTTATATAATGCCTTATGCACTCTACAGTGAAATACGCATCTAGATTAACACTAAAATTATGTGAAAACAAATGAATTCTCTGGTCTTCTTCCAAAATATTGGTGAGAAATATGCTGATTTGTCATTTTTCTGACACTCACTTAGGTGACAACCTGTTTTTTTACACCCCAATCTTAAAGCAAATAGAGATCAAAAGACACAACTTCAGTTTGTTTTTGTTAGTATATTTTCATTCCTCTTTCTTATCTCAATACAATCAACAAAATATATACGAATATGTGAATATCACCTGATTATATTGTTTCAAAAGATAAAAAAATGATAAATTCCCCCACATTCTGCTTATTTCCTATACTACTTCTGCTTATTTGTCATTTCCTGCATTCACCTTTGAATGTACTGCAATAAGGCCCACTGCCACCTCAAGAGAGAGAGTTACAACAAGCTGAAACTTACTGCTACTTTACATGATATTCTGGCAAGATGTCTTGTTTGTTCTTTATTTACAGATCTTAGAAAAGTAACTACTATGCCTTGACTTTGAGCATATAAAGTACCAACCTGTTAGATTATCCTTTGGAGAAGTTAAATCTATTAGGTCCAAATAAACTGTCTCTGAGGTCAATGTTACCAATTTTGACATAAATTCAAGATGTTTGGTATTTGGACATGTTTTAAACTTAAACACTTTTTTCTTATTACAACTCATTTAGATAAAGATAATATTTTTAAATTGCCAAAACATTGTTCTTATATAATTTAAATAAATAAATGTTAGAGAGAGATACAAACATAGGGTCCCTCAAATAACATTAAAATTGATGAAGTTTTCCTTCAGAATATAATGAAAATGGATATGAAAAAAGAGCTGTGGACACTACATACCTAAGTAACCAATCATGTGACTGACTGGGGTTTTTTGTTTGTTTCTATTTTACAAAAAAGGGATGATCCTGGGGAAAAAATCCAATATCAGGCAAGAAAAGATGTTCTTTGCTTTTGCCAGAACCAATGCCAGGTCATATTCTATCCCAGTGACATAGGGATAATATCATAATTGTTAGGCCAGCTTTATGTGACTTTTCTTTGCAAGATATCTCTTTCACATTATATTGTAAATATTGAAACTACCAATTCAATTTGTTGTTTTTTAATAAAATTCAGCAAAACGAGAAAGTTTTAAAGTTCAATTTGTTGATGTAATGAAGAACTAGGATTTGAGAGTTCATGACAAACTGGCTGAATTGTTACCTACAGGTTATATTATATTTATTATTCACATATTACTTGGCAGCCTATTACCATTTACATATCATAAAAAAGGAAAAGTAAAAGAAAAGAATTATGAATTAACCTGTTATGGTTTGTGGAAAACTTAAGATATTGGAGATTTTTTTTAATGGAGAGATATGCAAAACTCATTAAAGAAATCTTGAAGAAGAATATTCTCTAAAGGGTTATTCTTATAGAATTCCCACCACATCAAAAGTGTTTGACCATAAATTTCATTAGCAGATAAATAAATGTGTAAATAAAACTTAAGAAAACATGATAAATCTAAATTGTACGTGTCAACTCCTAAAGCCTAAAAGAGTTGGTTTGATTGGTCAGTTTATTATATGCAAACAATCCATCATTATAAGAGTTTAAATGAATATGCCATTATTTTCAAAGGGAAGTTTAATTCATCGGAAATGGAACTTCTAAAATACTAACGAAAGTCATAAAACATTATTTTTATATTATTAAATAGAATTACTTAGAATACACTATAATTATATGAAAAGTAAAAACTTTCTCTGGATGTATGTTTTCTTGAACATTATTTATTAGCTTAAGGAGTGAAATTAGTATAGTGCATACACTCCCAGAAGTGCCAGGTTATGCGATGAGAATGGACAAGATGAGATGAGACACTGATAAGATGAGACACAGAGAGATGAGAATAGACACAAGTCTATTCAAGAAAATTAGAATCTGCAGGTGTTGTGCTGAAAAACTCCACAGTTTCAATGGAATGTAACTCTGAATCCGAGCATTGTAAAAAATGTAAAAGATACACATTTTTCTGAGGTAAAAAGTATTATAAGATACATTAGCCTAAGGTGTATTATTGTTTCTCAAACAAAATAATACCTTATTTTTTGGCCAAGATGGAAAAATTTTATAGCATTTTCCCAGAAAATTTTGTGCTAGAAACTCATAAGTTCTTCCCGATAGACACAACCAATTAAAAAATACTTAAGCGAAGAAGTGATAACTAGGTGACATGACAGGGGTGCTTACTCTCACTACAGTGACAATCATATTACAGTATCAAATCAACATATTCTACACCTTAAATTTACATGTTATATTTCAAATATATTTCAATAAAAATATAAATAAATAAAAACTACCTGTCGAATAAATGAAATAAACCATAAAATGTCACTTGTCTTCATCATTTTTGACCTACGGAAACATTCACATGCAATGAATCACTCACTAAGAAGCCAAGGTTGGTCTTGGTAAGGCCTGGTTCTAGTGATCTCCACCTGCTTTCTCTAATACTTTCCCAGTATGCCTGAGATAACCAATTTGTCACCCTATCCCTTTTTTTATTAGCCATTGTTTATCACCTGTAGTGTTCCTGGTAGTTAAGAATATTTTAATAATGTTGAATACATTATAAAAAACATTCAATTTGCATACATACTAAATCTTTTTTGAGATGAAACGAAAGACTTCTTCCTCTATGAACATTCATGCTTGGGAAGATCTTACTTCTGGTGATACAGCACAGTTGGGAGTGTGGTCAAGTCTTGTTTCATCAGCATTTAGCATTTCATTATTAGAATGGAATTTAAAAGATAAATCATGATGTCTTAATTACACTGGAGATTTAAATGCTAAAATACATCTTTTTTTCTTAAGGAACATCGTACCATAATTTAAGTTTTTCTTATTCAGAAGGATAGAGCATTCTTAGAATGGGTCACTCCATTATCAACATGTTCCACATTAGCTGACAGAAGAGAAAAAAATAGTTTGGAATTTAGCCATGTTCATTTCAACTAATGGATCATTTTTGAACAAGTCTTTGACATGCAAAGAAAAATAATCCAATTCCCAAGTCAAGTCACTGTGCATTTAACATCTTGTTTAGCTGATGAAATTACCTTACTCTGGAATACATCTTTCTGATATTTACATGCAAATAACAGAATTAAAAGTTTTCGTCTGCATCACAGAATACTGCCTAGACACTAACACTGAGAATAAGCAGGGAGGATACTGAAAAAATATAATGGCTTATATTTAATAACTAGAGACCGTATGGGGCATTCGCTTATTAAATATTTGCCACCTGCTAGAAAACCAGATGGCCAAGTTATTCTTTGATAATATGGTTCACAATAATGTATTAGTTTTGCTCTAGTATAAATAAAATTTTTAAAAAACATAAAAGAAAAGAAAAACCACCATGAAAACAGTTTCTACATCAAGATTTTAACCAGTAAATTTTAATCTTTTAAAAGCTAAATTTATTATGATCAGTTACCAGAATTCATTCACTTCACATTCTTTGATAACCACAATTGAGCCCAAATGCCAATGATTGCAACACTTAGGTGCATTGGAATCATATAGGGACTTTGCTAAATGAAAAATAGTCAAATGTTATAAGTTTGCTGAATCTACTTGAGGTCCAGGGAATTGTGTCTGTTTGACTCATCAACTCAATATAGAGATGCAAAAACAAAATTTCTTCTTCAGTTATTACCTGAAACTGCTGGGTGTTAAGGATAACTAAAGTGTGATCAATCTGAGAATCAGACTGAGAATATAGCAGACATGAGTCATATGCTTTAAATAGATTACTACTCACTTTGCCTAGAAAAAATTATTTTTTTCTTTTTTAAAGATTTTTAAATTTTTCCTTTTTCTCCCAAAGCCCCTCAGTATGTAATCGTGTATTTTAGTTGTGGGTCCTTCTAGTTGTGGCATGTGGGATGCTGCCTCATTGTGGCTTGATGAGTGATGCCACGTCTGCGCCCAGGATCGGAACTGGTGAAACCCTGGGCCGCCAAAGCAGAGCTCACAAACTTAATCACTCAGCCATGGGGCCAGCCCCTAACATTTTTTTCAATTTCAGGTAGTAAAAAATATATTGTGCAATGTTATATTTAAGTAATTTTGAATTGTCTACTCAAAGTGGGACTTACGTGGGCCTATGTAAATCAAAATGCAAATGCAATGAAATTTGACTAGGTCATGGTAGCATTTATAATTTGTCACTGGCATGAATCAGCAGAAACCTAGAGGGAAAGAACACATTTATTTACAGAAATATAAAATATTTTATTAGCCTTGCACAAAAAATGAAAACTAGATGGCACATGAAAAATCATGATTAATTTACACGGTCCTGGAAGTAATTTGTTACCTTGTGAACGCCTTCTCTTTCTTACACTTCTATAGTTAATAGTCCTTACTCTTCTGTTGGTAATTACACCATAGTGAAATCATGTAAAGCAACACCTATAAAATTTGATGTGTGTAACTATTTCTACACATTTAAAATCTAAATACAAATAAAAAACAAAATAAAACTGACCTCAAAGAACATATTTCAAATTTCATTAGAGCTACAGTATTTTCAATTTGATTCTGACTCACTTTTTCTCTTTTGTGATTGCAATATTATTACGTTAGAATTTTATCTATCTTTCTGTAGGACTTAGCTGCTGTGTACATAAAAACCAAGGCAGGGCCAAAATAACAGCCTGAATAAATTGTACGTATCTTTTTCTAGCCCAGTTCCACATAGAGGGGGAATAAGCTGCTCCTTGCCTGGTATGGTTTAAAGACAAATCTTGCCAGAAGTTATTTCTTCTTCAGAATAATATTTTTCCTGAAATTCCTGGGATTTATCTAAGTGACTTTAAGTTAGGGTACAAATATGCCATTAATTTTGACCAGAAGTCTTTTTAAGAAGCTAGCTGACTCTTCCTCGGCAGGAAGTAGAATCACGGGAACATAGTTTAGTAATTTGCGAGAGGAACAGAGAGTAAAGTGTCTGGAAGCTGAAGAGGCCATTCCACTTGTAAGTCTTCAGTGTTATGGGTGTCCCATTAGATTCCCTGGATATCTAGAGTTATGGACTGAATGTTGATGTCCCCCCAAAATTTGCAGTTGAAGGCCTAACCCCCAGTGTGGCTGTATTTGGAGATGGAGCATCTAAAGAAGTAATTAAGGTTAAATGAGGGGGGGGCCCTGATCCAATAGGATTAGTATCCTTAGAAAAAGAGAGACAGCAGAGGGCTCTCCCTCCACAAGCACACAAGGGCTATGTGAGGGTACAGCATAAAGGTGGCCACCTACAAGCCAGGAAGAGAACCCTCACCGGAAACTCAAGCTGCTGGCACGTTGAACATGGGCCTCTAGCCTCCAGGATCACAATTAAATAAACATCTGTTGTCTAAGTCAGCCAATCTGCGATATTTTGTTATGGCAGCCTGAGCAGACAAAGACACCTGTAACTGTGGCAGGAGGCTGAGTAGAATTTATAATTTCAGAGTAGAATTAGACATTAAAGGACTTAATGAGTCTACCACCAAAAATATAGTTTAATCCACAACATGTGATTAATATAGAATCTACATTTGAAGATTTGGGAAAAGATGCTTATTGATATGCCTATAATGATTTGGAATATGGTAATATTTTTCTAACCTCTTATTTTCCAGATTTTTTCACAAAGAGTCATGCAAAAGAAAAGCAAAACGAAAATAAAATAAATGTTGCCCTATCTTTCAGATAATTTGTAAATCGGCACAATTTTACAACACATTGAAAAATATCTTGAAAGTATTAGTCATATGGGACCAATTCTTTCAAATGAGTTGCTTACTAATCATGTTAAAATTATTTCATACAAAGCATAAAGTTTTTAATATCTTTAAAAGATTTCCAAATATTGTAATTAACAATTAATTTTTTTAAAAAATCCCTTATCCTAAATGCAAGACGGAGTGTTTCAGTGAAGCTTTCAGACTAAAATAGAGTAGGAAGAAGGACCTGGCCACTCACTTCAGAAAAAATTGCCATGAAAACCCTATGAATTGCAGCAGAGCACTGTCAGATATAATGCGGCAAGGTTGGGGGATGACGCAAAAAGACCCGGCAGGGTTCTGCTCTGATGGCTGTACACAGGATAGCTAGAAGTCAGAATTGACTGGATGGCACCAACAGCAACGCTAACAACAACCAAACTTGGGAAAGGGAAATATCCAACTCCAGCCAGTTCTAGCCTGCTATGTTGGGGAAGTGAAACAACTAACTCCAGCCCCCTCTAAGCATCCTGTCCCACCTAATGGTGGGGAAAGAAACGGAGAAGTACTGAAGAAGTTCACAGTCCAGGGCACAGGCTCACCAAATCACCGAGACTCTATCTTAGGACTATAGAATGCTTCCCCTCCCCCGACACATCACCGCTACCTTTCACTAAAGGCCTGTTTATCCCAGTTCATCTTACTCAGCACACCATGTCCACTTTTCAACAAGAAATTACAAGGCTTACTGAAAAGCAAAAAACATAGTATGAAGAGACGGAACAAGTATCAGAACCAGAGTTGGATATGGCAGGGATGTTGGAATTATCAGACCAAGAAGTAAAAAAAAAAAGCTATGAATAATACGTTAATGGATTTAATGGAAAAAAGTATACAACATGCAAGAACAGATGGATAATACAAGCAGAGAGAGAGACATTCTAAGAAGGATTAAAAAGAAATACTGGAGATAAAAAACACTAAAGCAGAAATGAAGAATGCTTTTGATGGGCTCATTAGTAGACTGGACCTGGCTGAGGAAAGAATCTCTGAGCTTGAGGATATGAGCATAGAAACTTCCAAAGCTGAAAAGAAAAAAGACAAAAGAACAGAACTGAATATCCAAGAATTGTGGAACAACAATAAAAAGTGCAACATGTGTGTAATGGGGACACCAGAAGGAGAAGAAAGAGAGCAAGGAACAAAAGCCATATTTGAAGCGGTGGTGATGGAGAATTTCCCCAAATTAATGTGAGACACCAAACTATAGATGAAGGAAATTCAGAGAACACTAGGCTGGATAAATGCAAAAAAAAAAAAAAAAAAAAAAAAATACACCTACACATATATTCAAACTTCAGAAAATTAAAGATGAAAAAAATCTTTAAAGAAGCCAGAGGAAAAAACTCTTTACCCATAAACAAGCAAAAATGAGAATTATGTCTGACTTCTCCTTAGAAACCATGCAAGCAAGAAGAGAGTGCAGTATTTAAAGTATGGAGAGAAAAACAACCCCACCAAGCTAGAATTCAGTACCCTGTGAATTTATCCTTCAAAAATGAAGGAAAAATAAAGACTTTCTCAGAGCAAACAAAAATTGAAGAAATTCGTTGCCAGTAGATCTGCCTTGCAAAAAACGTTAAAAGAAATTCTTTAGAGAGAAAACAAATGACATAGTTTAGAAACTCGCATCTGCATAAAGAAAGAAAAAGCACTGGGGAAGGAATAAGCGAAGTTGAAAGGAAAAGTTATTTTTCTTAGTTTTAAATGATCTAACTAATAACAATTTGTTTAAGATAATAATAAGAACAGTGTATTCAAATTTATGTATGTATGCTGATAGACAAGTAAAAGGAATAATAGCAGTGGTCCAAGGGATGGGAGGAAAGAATTTGGAATACTGTGTCATCATATGGTACTTTCACTACTCATGAAGTGGTACAGTGTTATTTGAAAGTGGACTTGGATTGGTTGTAAATGTATATTACAAACTCTAAGGCTATTGCTAAAAAAGTAAAAAAAATAAGGGGTCGGCCCCGTGACCGAGTGTAAGTTGGCATACTCCACTTCGGTGGCCCAGGGTTTCCAGGTTTGGAATCCTGGGTGCAGACGTGGAACCTCATCAAGCCATGCTGGGGCAGTGTGCCACATAGCACAGGCAGAAAGACCTACAACTAGAATATACAACCATTTACTGGGCGGCTTTGGGGAGGAGAAGAAGAAGGAAAAAAGAAGATTGGCAGCAAACGTTAACTCAGGTGCCAATCTTTAAGGACACAAAAAGTAAAATAATAAGTATAATTGATAAGCTAAGAAAGGAGGGAAAATAGCATCCTATAAAATGCTTAATAAAACAAAAGACAGAAGAAACATGGAAGAGTAATTGGAACAAAAAACAGAGGCAACTAGAAAAATATATATATATAATCATTTAATGAAGTAAAAATTAAAAGTTAAAATTTATGTGTGCATTTTGTTTGCAGATTAAGCATCACCTTCAGATACACTATTTCATTCAAATCTGTATTAGGAAGTGAAGAAACGAGGGAATTTTTATATTTTTATTCTTCCTATTTTATAGATTAAGAGCTGAGGGACAGGCTGGAAATGTCACTCCTTCAAGGAAATACAGATAATAATTTGTACCCAGCTTCCTGATTCTTTTTCTGGGACTGTAGGGGAAAAGATAGATAGATGTTAAATTTCATTGGGAATATTCTCAGATTTTGTACAATTTTTACAACTATTTTTAAAGTTATTTTCCATAAGTTTATAACATTTTCTTATTAATGCAAATTAAACAAGCAAAAATGCCAAATTTGTTAGATATACACATAAAATGTTTTCCTCAGCATATTACCATTAATCATTTGGAGGAATTTCATGTTGATTTACATGTACAAAAATGCATAGAGGGGCTGGCCTGGTGGTGCAGTGGTTAAGTTCACACATTCTGCTTTGGCGACCTGGGGTTCACTGGTTCAGATCCCGAGTGTGGACCTATGCACCACTTGTCAAGTCGTGCTGTGAGAGGCATCCCACATAAAATAGAGGAAGATGGGCACGGATGTTAGCTCAGTGCCAGTCTTCCTCAGCAAAAAAGAGAAGGATTAGCAGCAGATGTTAGCTCAGGACTAATCTTTCTCAAAAAGAAAAGCACATAGAGTGTGTTGTCATCTTGCTAAAGTTACAAATGTTTAACAGTATCATTTCATTGTTAAAAACCAATCAAAAAATCACCACCAACAAAAATGAGTGAAGGAAAACAGCACGTCTATTTCTGTTGTTCATTTTAACCTTTTCTATTCAGTATTGAAAACCTAAGACTGAAAAAAAAAATCACACTATTACATAAGAAACAAAAAATTTGAAAAGTATTTCTATTATCACGTTTTTTCCCAAAACATGTACTACATATATGTCCTGAAAGTCTTACTTGCTTTACCTTTTCGTGTATTAAAATTGTGTTTTTTACTTATCTACTTTGTAGTTAGTGATTTCTTTGGAATACCGGCTTTGTGGAAAAGCTCCTTAAACTCTTTCTGGCCTAGTTTCCAAAGAAAATATGTCTATATGTAATGCAGAGCTGTCGTATATAATTTGCCCTGGTGCTTAATGATATTCAGTGCATTTCATTCAGAATTGCTAAGAGCCCTAGTTTCAGATACTAATGTACCCAAAATACATTCATGATATCAACCAGTTTCTAGTCTTAGCCACTTAGGAGAGGTGGCTAAGTGCGTAGATAACCATAATAGACAGAAGGATATAATCAGTTTTCATTAAATAGTGGCATGGCATCACAGAAGAAAAAAGTGTCTTTTAACTGAAAGTTTTGAAAAGAGATTGTTAAATTTTGTATCATTCCTATAACTTCAAAGGATAATTGTGATTTCAACTTTTTAGCTGGTAGGGATGGGAAATCCAGGTAACAGTGAAAAATGAAGAGTGTTCACGTGATAATCAGCTTTCACTGGAATGGTCCAATGTTACAATGTAAATAAGGTCTATATCTTTATTTATTTTACTATCAAATGTTTAACTTACATATTCATGCCCTTTTTATGGATTGAATTTTGAAAACTCTATCAATACATTTTTGCAAATAAACACAAAATTAAAACATATACAATATAACTAATTATTTGTAAATGTTTTTAAAATGTAAGGAAGGTTCTATCTAATGATTTGAGAAAAATTTTGGAAAATAGTGAAAATAAATACAGTGATCATTTACCTGATTATTGGAAAAGACAAAATACTTCAGTTTACTACTGAAAAAGAATATAGTATAGAATGCACAGGGAGAGGGAATTATGCTTTACAATGTAAAATTTAAATATTTAGGGAAAGCAGAAATAGGGTGTGACTGATATATGAGCAATTAAAGTCGCCAATAGTTTATTTTTGTGGTTGTTGATGTTTATAAAATTGAGGGTGGGAGAGAAAGATACCCAGTTGTGCTTGTTTATTCAGCTTTAGTTTTGCAAGAATTTTCATCATAAAGGCCTTTTATTTCTAGATATCAGCGATTTCATTATATTTCTGCTTCTATGAATCCCTTTCTCCTAATAAAGAATCAGACGTCTGGTTAGAAAATGTAGCGAACTTTTACTTTTTTGGGGGGGAGGTACCAAATTACTTTATTTGAAGGAATGGTACAAATCCAAGAACTTAAGTAGATGTTTTGGTATTGAACTTTCACTTTTTAAGGAAAGTCAGCAGTCATTTATGAAGCATACAATGATTAAAAAATAAAGTGTTCTATAGATTCATTTTTTCATCTTCTACATAAATTAGAAATAAACCATAATCTGATATTAAGCACAGTATCACCATTATAATTCCACAGTTAACTACTTGCTTTCCCAAGAATAGGCCTGTGATGTGCCATGACGACAGTAAACCAACATCAAAGCGTTTTTGTGTGTCCAAGAGTGTCCATGGGTCCAAAAATCAATGCAATAAAGGAAAGTGGATAAAAGTGCCTCCTGGATCGTGTTGCCTGGTTTCACATCCTACTTTCCTCTTTCATTACCTCTGTGCCCTTGGCAGATTATTTAACATCTTTTTACCTCAGCTCCTGCAAACACATGTGAATGCTTGGAAGATGAAATTATAGAATACATATGAAGAAACTTCTTAAAATATTTATCCTAGAGGGGGAGAAGAGCCAAGATGGCGCCGTGAGTAGTCCTCTTTGTCTCTCGCCCTTCGAGTCTACAATTATTTGGACACTTATCGCTTGACAAAGGATATCCAGACAGCATCTCAGGACGTCTGAGACACCCACGTGACTATACATCGGAAGGCGGATGGACTTTCCTCCGGGAGGATGTGGAAATAGGTGAGGGCTCTCCGACCCCGACGGGCAGCCTGGTACCCGCAAGCGGCTTTCTTCCAACGGACGCCCCCAGAGGATCCACGCACGTCTAGGGCAGGAGCGAGAACACAACAGAGGAGCGACGGTGGAAACAGGTGACCAGAACCCTACCTAAACCCCCTGCAATTACTCCTAAACGCAGAGGGAAACTTTGGAGTTGCACACCTGAGCCCGCGGGGAGAGTCTCTCCCTGCCATTGGCGGGGGGATCCAGCCTGGTGCTCGGGGCGCCCGGAGGGTCCCAGAGAGAGACACGGAGGGCACGGAGATCTCCCAGCTGCCGTTGCCCGCCCCATGGGACTAGGGATTGCCGGAGATCTCGGAGAGGACCGGGGTGGGGGGAATTTTCAAAGGCCGGTCCTGCGACCCAGAGGGGAAGCGCCGGAGCTCCGCCCGGGCAGCAGACAAAACTCTCTGTCTGCCATTAGCAGAGGGGCCACGCTGAGCATTCACGGCTCCGGCAGAGGCCCGGAGAGAATCCCTGAGGGCGGGGCGACCCCCAGCTGCCGTTGCCCGCCCTGTGGGACTAGGGATTGCCGGAGATCTCAGAGAGGACCGGGGTGGGGGGAATTTTCAAAGGCCGGTCCTGCGACCCGGGGGGGAAGCGCCGGAACTCCGCCCAGGCAGCAGACAAAACTCTCTGTCTGCCATTGGCAGAGGGGCCACGCCCAGCATTCACGGCTCCGGCAGAGGCCAGGAGAGAAGCCCTGAGGGCGGGGCGACCCCCAGCTGCCGTTGCCCACCCTGTGAGGCTAGGGATTGCTGGAGATCTCAGAGAGGACTGGGGCTGGAGAGAGTTCCAGAGACCCAGCTTAGTAGCCTAGGGGGAAACCCTACAGGCTCACAGCAGCCTTAGGGAAAGCCTCTGCACAGCACCAGTAGAAGGCACCCAGCCGCCAGCCACAAGGCTGGAAGACCCCAGGGCAAAAGCAGCATAGCTAGGTGTACTAACCACAGACTGTAGAAGATGCCAATAGCTCTCCTGCGACCTATAGAGGACAAGTGAGATTTGGTGGGTGCCGACAGCAACGGAGCGACAAATATAAGTGATCCCACCCCTGGCTGCTGGAAAAGCCCATAACACCGTTGCAGACCCCAAGGAGAGAGCACATCTAGGTGGGCTGCAACAGTAGGCACCTGCAGCCTGAAGCCCCCCTGTGACGGCCCCCACGGCAGAGGAGGGAATCCAAAGGGCCACTGTGGCTACGAAGAGGGGCCCAGGCCCAGTTAGCAACTACGGACAGGATTCCTGGTTGGTGAAATATAAACAGCTGCTCCTCCCACCGCAGCAGCTGAAACAAGTGAAAGGAGCAACCAAACTCTATTTCCATGCGGAGGCACAAATCAACAACATCAAGCAATATGAAAAAATACATTAAATCTCCAGAACAGAAAGAAAGCAACAAATATACAGAAAACAATCCCAAAGAAAATGAGATGTATAACCTAAATGACGATGACTTCAAAACAGCCATCATTAAGATTCTCAATGAGTTAAGAGAGAATTCTGACCGACAACTCAACGAGTTCAGGAGCTATGTCACAAAAGAGTTTGATACAATAAAGAAGAACCAAACAGAAATATTGGAAATGAAGAACACAATAGAGGAGATTAAGAAAAATCTAGATGCTCTGAACAGTAGGGCCGATAATATGGAGGAAAGAATTAGCAATTTGGAAGATGGCAATATAGAATTGTTGCAGGCAGAGGAGGAGAGAGAAGCAAGACTTAAAAGAAATGAAGAAACTCTCCGAGAATTATCAGACACAATTAGGAGATGCAACGTAAGGATTATAGGTATACCAGAGGGAGAAGAGAAGGAGAAAGGGGCAGAAAACCTATTCAAAGAAATAATGGCTGAGAACTTCCCAAATCTGGTGAGGGAGATGGATCTTCAGGTGACAGAAGCCAATAGATCTCCAAACTTTATCAATGCAAGAAGACCAACTCCACGGCATATAGTAGTGAAGCTAGCAAAAGTCAACGACAAGGAGAAAATATTAAGGACAGCCAGGCAAAAGAAACTAACCTACAAAGGAACCCCCATCAGGCTATCAGCAGATTTCTCAGCAGAAACTTTACAGGCTAGAAGAGAGTGGAATGATATATTCAAAATTCTGAAGGACAAAAATCTACAGCCGAGAATTCTCTACCCAGCGAAAATATCCTTCAAATACGATGGAGAAATAAAAACTTTCCCAGATAAACAAAAATTAAGGGAGTTCATTGCCACAAAACCTCCTCTTCAGGAAATCCTCAGGAAAACCCTCATTCCGGAAAAATCCAAAAAAGGAAAGGGGCTACAAAACCAAGAGCAGAGGAGATAAGTAGAAGGACAACAACAGAGAGTAGCAGCTCTACATCAGAACAGATTAAACCATGGGACGAGAAACAAAGGAAACTGAAAAAAACCGGAAAACAAGACACAAAATGGGAGTGGTAGGCCCCCACGTTTCAATAATCACTCTAAATGTAAACGGATTGAACTCCCCAATCAAAAGACACAGAGTGGCAGGATGGATCAAAGAACAAGATCCAACAATATGCTGCCTCCAGGAAACACACCTCAGCCCCAAAGACAAACACAGACTCAGAGTGAAGGGATGGAGAACAATACTCCAAGCTAATAATGAACAAAAGAAAGCAGGTGTCGCTATACTAATATCAGACAAGGTAGATTTCAAAGCAAAACAGATAAAGAAAGATAAAGAGGGACAGTATATAATGATAAAAGGGACTCTCCACCAAGAAGACATAACACTTATAAATATATACGCACCCAACACAGGAGCACCAAAATTTGTAAAGCAACTCTTAATAGAACTAAAAGAAGACATCAACAACAATACAATAATAGTAGGGGACCTCAACACACCATTAACACCAATGGACAGAACATCCAGACAGAAAATCAACAAGGAAATAATAGAATTAAATGAAAAATTAGACCAGATGGACTTAATAGATATATATAGAACACTTCATCCAAAAACAGCAGGTTACACATTCTTCTCAAGTGCACATGGAACATTCTCAAGGATTGACCATATTTTGGGAACCAAAGCAAACATCAATAAATACAAGAGAGTTGAAATAATATCAAGCATCTTTTCTGATCATAACGCTATTAAACTAGAAATCAACTACAAGAAAAAAGCAGAGAAAGGTGCAAAAATGTGGAGACTAAACAACACACTTCTCAACAAACAATGGATCATTGAAGAAATTAAAGAAGAAATCAAATATTATCTGGAGACAAATGAAAATGAGAACACGACATACCAAATCATTTGGGACGCAGCAAAAGCAGTCCTAAGAGGGAAATTCATCGCAATACAGGCTCACCTCACTAAACAAGAAAAAGCTCACGTAAGCAACCTCAAACGACACCTAACAGAACTAGAAAAAGAAGAACAAACAAAGCCCAGAGTCAGTAGAAGGAGGGAAATAATAAAAATAAGAGCAGAAATAAACGATATTGAAACAAAA
Organism: Equus quagga; assembly: GCF_021613505.1. Classification (NCBI taxonomy): domain Eukaryota; kingdom Metazoa; phylum Chordata; class Mammalia; order Perissodactyla; family Equidae; genus Equus; species Equus quagga. The sequence goes on along the minus strand of NC_060270.1, from coordinate 122,652,919 downwards.
AAGACAATAGAAAGGATCAATGAAACAAAGAGTTGGTTCTTCGAAAGAATTAACAAAATTGACAAACCCCTAGCCAGACTCACCAAGAAAAGAAGAGAGAAAGCGCAAATTAACAAAATCAGGAATGACAGAGGAGAAATCACAACAGATACCAATGAAATACAAGAGATCATAAGAGAATACTATGAAAAACTATATGCCAACAAATTGAACAACTTGGAAGAAATGGACAAATTCCTAGATTCCTACAATCTCCCCAAACTGAATCAGGAAGAAATGGAGAATCTGAATAGACCAATCACAAGTAAGGAAATAGAAACGGTAATCAAAAACCTCCCCAAAAACAAGAGTCCAGGACCAGACGGCTTGTCTGGAGAATTCTACCAAACATTCAAAGAAGACTTAATACCTATTCTCCTCAAACTGTTCCAGAAAATTGAGAAAGATGGAGAACTCCCTAACACATTCTATGAAGCCAACATCACTCTGATCCCCAAACCTGACAAGGACAACACAAAGAAGGAGAACTACAGGCCGATATCACTGATGAACATAGATGCAAAAATCTTCAACAAAATTTTGGCAAACCGATTACAGCAATACATCAAAAAGATTATACACCATGATCAAGTGGGATTTATACCAGGGACACAGGGATGGTTCAACATCCGCAAGTCAATCAACATGATACACTACATCAACAAAATGAAAAACAAAAACCACATGATCATCTCAATAGACGCAGAGAAAGCATTCGACAAGATCCAACACCCATTTATGATAAAAACCCTCAGTAAAATGGGTATAGAAGGAAAGTACCTCAACATAATAAAGGCCATATATGATAGACCCACAGCCAACATCATACTCAATGGACAAAAGCTGAAAGCCATCCCTCTGAGGACAGGAACAAGACAAGGGTGCCCACTTTCACCACTCCTATTCAACATAGTACTGGAGGTGCTGGCCAGAGCAATTCGGCAGGAAAAAAAAATAAAAGGAATCCAAATAGGTAACGAAGAAGTAAAACTCGCGTTGTTTGCAGACGACATGATCTTATACATAGAAAACCCCAAAGAATCCACAGAAAAACTATTAGAAATAATCAACAACTACAGCAAAGTAGCAGGGTATAAAATTAACGTGCATAAATCAGTAGCATTTCTATACACTAACAATAAACTAACAGAAAAAGAACTCAAGAACTCTATCCCATTCACAATCGCAACGAAAAGAATAAAATACCTTGGGATAAACTTAACCAAGGAAGTGAAGGATCTATACAATGAAAACTACAAGACTTTCTTGAAAGAAATTGACGATGACATAAAGAGATGGAAAGACATTCCTTGCACATGGATTGGAAGAATAAACATAGTTAAAATGTCCATACTACCTAAAGCAATATACAGATTCAATGCTATCCCAATCAGAATCCCCAGAACATTCTTCACAGAAATTGAACAAACAATCCTAAAATTCATATGGGGGAACAAAAGACCACGAATTGCTAAAGCAATCTTGAGCAAGAAAAACAAAGCCGGCGGAATCACAATCCCCGATTTCAAAACATACTACAAAGCTACAGTGATCAAAACAGCATGGTACTGGTACAAAAACAGGTCCACAGATCAATGGAACAGAATTGAAAGCCCAGAGATAAAACCACACATCTATGGACAGCTAATCTTCGACAAAGGAGCAGAGGGCCTACAATGGAGAAAAGAAAGTCTCTTCAACAAATGGTGCTGGGAAAACTGGACAGCCACATGCAAAAGACTGAAAATCGACCATTCTTTTTCACCACACACCAAAATAAACTCAAAATGGATCAAAGACCTAAAGATTAGGCCTGAGACAATAAGTCTTTTGGAAGAGAATATAGGCAGTACACTCTTTGACATCAGTTTCAAAAGAATCTTTTCGGACACTGTAACTCCTCAGTTGAGGGAAACAATAGAAAGAATAAACAAATGGGACTTCATCAGACTAAAGAGCTTCTTCAAGGCAAGGGAAAACAGAATTGAAACAAAAAAACAGCTCACTAATTGGGAAAAAATATTTACAAGCCACTTATCCGACAAAGGGTTAATCTCCATAATATACAAAGAACTCACACTGCTTAACAACAAAAAAACAAACAACCCGATCAAAAAATGGGCAGAGGACATGAACAGACATTTCTCAAAAGAAGATATGAATATGGCCAATAGACACATGAAAAGATGTTCATCATCGCTAATCATCAGGGAAATGCAAATCAAAACTACACTAAGATATCACCTTACCCCCGTTAGATTGGCAAAAACATCCAAAACCAAGAACGACAAATGTTGGAGAGGTTGTGGAGAAAGAGGAACCCTCATACACTGTTGGTGGGAATGCAAACTGGTACAGCCACTATGGAAAACAGTATGGAGATTTCTCAAAAAGTTAAAAATAGAAATACCCTATGACCCAGCCATCCCATTACTGGGTATCTACCCTAAGAACCTGATATCAGATATCTGAAGAGTCCGTTGCACCCCTATGTTCATCGCAGCATTATTTACAATAGCCAAGACGTGGAACCAGCCTACATGCCCAGAAACTGATGATTGGATAAAGAAGATGTGGTATATATACACAATGGAATACTACTCAGCCATAAAAAAAGACGAAATTGGCCCATTCACAACAATGTGGATGGACCTCGAGGGCATTATGTTAAGCGAAATAAGTCAGTCAGAGAAAGACGAACTCTATATGACTCCACTCATAGGTGGAAATTAGTACATTGAGAAGGAGATCTGATCGGTGGTTACCAGGGAAAAGGGGGGGTGGGGGGAGGGTACGGAGGGGGAAGTGGTGTACCCACAACATGACTAACAAAAACGTACAACTGAAATTTCACAAGCTTGTAATCCATCATAACATTAATAAAAAAAAAAAAAAAAATTTATCCTAGAATACAATAATCCATTATAAATGTAAGCTAATGTATATTGTACAATTAACGGTCTTTACTATCCCATCATGGTGGAGTTGCAAAAGAAAAGAAAAATGGGTAAAATCTGAATGCAAACTAGATGGCATAGTCTGATGATAAAGCCAATGATGATGATGATTAGTGGAAGCACTTAATTTCTTATTCTATTTATCTATCATTCATAGCCTACTTTCTATCAAATTAGATGAGATTGGACAAGATTAAGCTCAAAACAGAGCGGGGTAGCAAAAGGAAGGTAGGGAGAGGTTTAGCAGGGTCAATGGAACTCCATCTTATCTTCTTTTCTATGATTATTGTTATGAAAAACTTTTGAAGCGTAGTATAATATATTTCCTCAAGTTTTCATCTGCTTTTACAAAAATCTCTACTGATGCTATAGGTGAAAACAACTATTAATATTTATTGTTAAGTGAATCAATTATGAGTTAAAAACAAATCATTCAAGATATTGAAATTCTCATATGTGCTTTCAAGTTAGGTGTCCATAAATGTACTCAAGCCCTTTACTGCAAAAAAACAATTGTGCCGACATGAATTCAATCTAGTCTAGGCAAATAAATATAAAAATACTACTCTATTATCTACATTAGGCATGAGGGAAAATAAGGGATTGACCATATTTTAATTTAAAAATGACATTTAAAATTATATAGTAATAAGTACTAATATCATGTACTTTCATAATTCTCATCATAAATATCTGTTCAATTTTTGTATTGTTTGATCAAATATAAGCTACAAAAGGAAAAAAGTATTGATCTGGTTTATTATGAAATCCATGGCACACTAAACAATTTATGCACACAGTAGTCCAATAAACATTTATTCAATGATTGAAATGATTCATGTATGTGTAAATTAATCAAATGTAAGATATATTAAAGCTAGAGAGAGATTTAACTATCAAACTTTTCATAATTCATAATTATAAATTTTTCTTCTTTATAGTTAAAAAGCTTAGGATCTAAAAATATACCCACTTTACAAGACTAAATGTATAGTTATAGATGCATTTACCAAAAAAAACTTGGAAATGAGAAATTTTACTTTAGCTTTGAGTGATTTTAAAATTATAGTTCCTCAATTGCATACTGAAATATTTTATCCTATATTTATAAATTTTATTTCTCCTTCTGGTCATGACAAAGTGTTAGATATTGGAATTATCCTCTGCTACCAACAACTGAAAGTTTGACAAAATATATAAGGCAATAGTTTTCAGAAATTACATGACTGGCAATGTAGAGTTATGATCCCTGAAGAAAGAGAAGCATCTGAAGTAAGTTCTATATTCACCCACACTTTCTTTATAAAGGCATTTCCCAAACTACAGCACAGAGTATTTGAGCACAAACATAAAGAAGTGGTCTTGCTGGTTGGGGGAAAGGAGGTAAGAGCTGCTGAAATAAGTTTAGGTTGTGTGACAGGTCAACAGAAAGCAAGTTGCCAGGTGGAGAAGAAACCTTGGAAATGTGCAAGAAGTCAAGCAGGACATTTGACCAAACACTAAACTGTGCATGTGGAGGGGAGAATCTGCAAGGCCAGGCAGAGAGAACTGCTTGTTGTTAACCAGAGATTCTGCTTGCTGTACAAGACTAGGAGAATTTGGAGTTACAAGTCACCAGAGTAGAAAGATGCCATTGAATACCATAGGCCTTTAGCTGAGACACCAGAAATGCCGTGCCTCAGAAATAAGAAATAGACTCTAAAGTAAAGGCTACCCTAGACCCACAATAAAGAAGCCTAAGGCCAAGCATAGAATAGGTCAAGATTGGGGGCAAGTAAATCATTGGTCTTATAGAAGAAAACTCAACAACCCTCTTTAAAGAAAGAAAACATATGCCAGACTCTACAATGTGGCTTTCATAATATACAGTTATGATTTAAAAATGTAGTAGACTTGTAAAGGAGCAGGGCTTAATGATTAATGATAAGGAGAAAACAGAGTCAATAGAAATTGATTGAGAATTGATACAGATATGAGAATAAGCAGAGATTGACTTTAAAATAGCTATTAGAAATCTATATATGCTAAATAAAACACAGTAGCCTAAAAGGGTATATGTGTGTGTGTGTGTATAATGATTTCCAAGACATTGCACATAAGGCAATGTCTTAGTTTCCTGGGGCTGCTGTAACAAAGTAACACAAAACTGACAAATAGGACAGCTTAAACAGCAGAGTTTTATTGCCTCATAGTTCTGGGGACTAGAAGTTCAAAATCAAGGTGTCATGGGGTAATTTCCTTCAGAGGGCTGTGAGGGAAAGATCTATTCTATTCCTCTCTCCTAGCTTCTTGTAGCCTCAGATGTTCCTTGGTTATAGATGGCATTTTTCGTGTGTCTTCATGTCTTCCCTTTGTACACGTCTGTCTATGCCCAAATTCCCCTTTTTGTACGGACACCAGTCATATTGGATTAGGGCCCATCCCAATGACCTCAACTTAATTTGATCATTTGCAATGACCCAAATAAGGTCACATTCACATGTTTTGGGGATTAGGACTTCAACATCTTTGGAGGGGACACAGTTCAACTCATAACAGGCAACTAATGAAAGTAGTCCTGTGAGACCAGAATCAAACGAGAAACGCCACGTGAGTGCTACAAGTACTTCAGCGTTCAGCTTTGAGTCATTTCCAGGGAAGTGCAAGAGTGGGTAGCTCAGATGGAGCCTAGCGAGTTCCTAAATTGAGATGATGGAAGAATACTTGTGATTTCTCAGTTACTAAGTTAATTAATTTCTTTTTTTCTAAAAAGAAACAGTAGAAAGAAAAATAGACACATCCACCAACATAGAGGGATATTTTAACATGCAATAATTGATAAAATAAAAACTCACTAAGGGCATACAAAATTTGAATTAAACTTGTTAATTTAAACTACAGTAATCAATACGTAAAATAAATGGAATAAGACTCTTCTGTCAAAATATATACAAAATTAATTCCACGTGGAGTAAATACCTAACATTGATGGGTAAAAGTAAAATACTTTAATATTCAATATAGGAGACTACTTATATAAGCTAGGGATGGAAAAGCATATCTTAAACAAGAAACAGAGAGAAAAATGACAAAGGAAAAGAATGATAAATTTAATCCAATAAAATTAAGAAATTCTATTCATCAAAGTTTGGTGTAAAATAGTGAAAAGACAAACCACAGATGAGGAGGAGTTGTTGGCAACATATATAACTGAAAATGGATTGGTATATATACAAATTTTTAAAACAAATATGAACAAAGGCAAATAAATCCAGGGGAAAAAGTAAGCAAAAGACCTGAGTAAGCACCTAATAAACGGGGAAACATTCTAATGGCAGATAAAAATCTAAGGGTTATTGGCAACACTGGTAATCAGATAAATGCAAAAACAACAATGAAACAAAATAAATGAGATACCATTTACCCATTAAATGGTTACCACATACACAAAAAATAAAAATTTTACAAGATCAAGTGTTGACAATAATGTAGAATACTGGAACCCTTATACACTGCTAGCATGAGTATAAATTAGTAGAACTATTTCGGGAAATTCACTTTATAGTAAGTTTTGCAATGTGCATACTAAAACCTAGTAATGCCACGCCTGGATTTGTACCCTGGAGAAAAACTTGCACATATCCAAAAAATATATATACAAGAGTGTTCATAGCAGAACTCTTTGTGATAGCAAAATACAGAAACCTACTGAAACGTCCCTCAATATCCAAATAGATGAATAAAGTTCTTGGTTTATTCATCCCATGGAATACCAGCAGTGGAAATGTATAGACTATAACTATATGCAATAATATAAATATATCTCAGACACATAATATTAAGTGCAAAAAGCAAGGTATAAACATATATATGTAGTATGGTTCCAAAAATTTTACAGAGAAAAAATCTAGAAGGTAATATATTACGTCTACATATGAAATGTGTGGTAGAATTGTGAAGAGAAGCAAAAGAAAGTATTAAATATTAAGAACTCAGGGTGTGCTCACCCTTAGGTTAGAGAGGGGGAATGAGATCAGGGAAGGGCTCACAAGAACCCCACAGATTTAGGATACTTTTGTTTTTAAATAAGCTCAAAGACATAGAGGTATTACTTGTTTCTACTTCTTTTAACCTACACATCCATACTTCATAAACATTCTATTCTAGTAAATGTTTAAGATAAAGAATTTTAAATGTTATAGCACCAATAACAAAGGAATATCTCATAATAAAATATATATAGGGACTTATAATTCTTTTTTTTGTGCATCTATATTTCATAGAAGAAGCATCCAATTTATATTTGCATAGCAAGTTACCACATTTTAGTTAGTAAATACAGACATACTGAAGCATTAACTTCAAAATATAATTATAGCACAACATAATTAGACTTTATAGTTCATATGCTAATCATGGATCCTGACACATTATTTTGAGTTCTCTGCAATCCCACTCCACGTGCCGATGCTCATATAGGGCCATCCATACAAGCCACAGGACCCCCAACACAAAATAAAAATGATCAGACATCAGCAAGGCAGGGCCCCAAGCTGCATTAGGATGTTTAATCATTGTGATATTGTATCCTGTGAAAACACAGCTGGAATATCATAGTTTTTTATTCTCAGGAAGATGAATTGAGAAATACAAAGTTAACCAATTAGCAGGAGTTGAAACTGAAAACACCCATGAGCTAGAAGATACCATGGTGTGGTGATTTTGAGCTAAGGTAATGAAAAAACAGAAACTAAGAGTAAAATCAGCAGTACTATGAGGAATGAAAGCTATAAGTATGAGAGAATAAACCACCTGCCAGGAAGATCAAAAGACACAGACATCTATAGAGTCAATCATTCTTTTCGGTGATGAAAAACTAAAGCTTAAATCCATGGGTTCATTCTGCTGAGACCTCTAAAATGCCTTACTTTCAGGTCACCTCTTCTGTTTCTGAAGCTCTGGAGTTCTTCGACCTTTCCTGGCTCCTTATACATACGTGATTTTACAATATAGATCACTTTTCTAGCATTAGCTTTAAATTTAAAAGTGCTAGGAGCTTATGGTAAGGCCACTAACAATAGTGTTTGTAACATTTCTACCCAAACTATAATCTTAAATGTGAGGCAAAAGGTATCCGTTGTGTGAATATGTGTGCTGTGTATGCATGTATGCATGTGCATGCACACACACGTAAACTCATATATGAGTACATAAAATTAGCTTTATCTGGAGTCTCCATGTTAAAATGACTAATCATATTATTTGGGCTTGTACCAAATAAATAAAAAAATCTACAGTGTGATATATGCTGATGATGGTGACTGTCCATTCCTGGACTTTTAAATGATGCACCATCATGCAAAGGGTAGCTCATTTTATACTATTCATCAAAAAGCTATTGCCTAGAATGTAAGCTCTGGCCCCTCCCTTCCTTCAGCGAAAAACCTATCTGTGCCAAGTCCTGCATTAAGAATATGAGTTATGTGACAGCAGCTGTAGTTATGTTCAAGTGGATGCATATTCTGGCAAGCACTTTACATCAACCTGGATCTGCCTGACATAAGAGTCGGCATATTTATATTCTCTTTGTTGAATACTGATAAAGTAATATTTATAGTGTGAAAGGTATGCCTTTATTCTGGTGCACAGTACATTTATTAATTACATTTGCATGCAGAGAAGGATGAAAAGATTGATGAACATGGTTGATCCCTATCTGAAAACTACTCCACACACTTCTCTTATTGCTTTATATGGTAAAGCCTCATCTACATTTACTCCTAACATCTTAAATCCTATCTAAAGCATTTTAACTTATTGAAAAGAAATTTGTTTTCACATCTTTTTACAATAAAATCTTCCCAGATTTAGAGCTTGTAATACCAATAAAAAGTGTATGTATTTTCAGTATTCTTACTACTATTTTTAGCACATTTTTCAAATCAAATCCTGAGGAATAGAGTAAGACCAAATATTTTAAATCAGCTTTTAAGAAAATATGTCCTCCATGCTGTACCTGCTCAGTGTGTGAATTTACTTAGAGAAATCTTCAATGTTTTGAAATTTTCATTTTGTAAAGAGTGTTCCTAATAGTAAATGGCCACTTTCAAATCATTACTTCAGTAACTCATTTTCATTTGCAGCTGGTGGATGTAATCCACGGTGATGTGGATGAATTTCACGTAGAAGACTAAAATCCACAGTTGTGTACAAAAGGCATTTTGTAGATCACCATTTCTAAAACTAGGTTGAACAGTCACTAGCTCTTAGGATGCAATTAGTTTCTATGTAAAACCAAGAACCATGATCAAAGGTGATAGGGAATGCTGTGTGGCAAACAAAATTAAAGAGTTTTCTTTATTTTAGAACTCTTCATAACAATTAATATGAACGGTGCATAGCTAAGAGAAGAATGCCCCTTGTAGGGTTCTCAAATTGATTTGACCACTATTTCTTTATTTTCTAAACTGGATTAAGCAGCCTACTTAAAATTAAGTCTTAAAGATACTTTTCCACCAATTGTCTTTCAGGATGATTATTTTTATGGTCCAGGTTACTTGAAAATTGTTTAGAAATGAATGCTCTACGTTGATAATAAATTTCAAATTCTAACATACGAATTTACAAATGAATAGTACACCACACAGTACAGTACAGTAAGATTTCAGCAAAAACATAAATCACACAGAGTTCATTGTCTTAGCTATGCAGTTCCTATTTATTTAATGTAGATTTTGGATTCAGAGATATTTGACAAACAATCCTAGTAAAGGATCTTTTTAGATCGTTATGATTTGTTTGTCTTTTACGGGTGTTGCATGATTATTTCTTGGCTTTTTCTTGAATCTTGACATCATAAATCATAAATGTTTTTCCACAGAAAAAGATAACCATTTTTTGCCATTATATTCTTATTTTCAAGTACATTTTATCCTATTATATAATTTCAATACCAAATGCAATAAGTATAAACAGGTTGTGAATAAAAACAGCGTGTGATTTTGGTAAATGTATATCTTAACTGGTAGGTGTAGACGTGTGTAGATGTTCATCTAGCCATAAACCTTTAGTGTGCGATGGACATAACACAGAATATTTTACGAGACTGGATAATCTGACAAGTCCATTAATTAGCAGTTTAGAGAGTCTCCTACACATTAGTTCACCATTTTGCTTTGCTTAGCACAGAAAAATAACATTCTGTCTTGGTGAAGAAATAAAAAATCTAAATATCAACTAGAAATGGGTAGGTAGGCACATTCCCTTCCAGGGTATAATGCAAAAAGGCAGACCAGTACTCAACTGATACTAAGGTCTGCATGGGATGATGATGATGTTTGGCACTCAGTAGACAATTAATGTTTGTTGAGTCACTTGAACTAATATTGATAATTTAAGAAATTTATTAGCACAAAGGATAGATCCTCATCATATGCAATGCCTATCTTCATATTCATTGATCTAGCTACCCTAAGGGAAGGAATTTATGGGGGGGGGGGTTCAAGTGCAGGTATGAGCTAGTGGAGCATGAGAATGTACCTTCCTCTTGGTATCAAATATTTGGGGAAGCCCATTCCATCCAGGTCACTTCAAACAACAGTATTGATGTGAACTGTAACTGCCTTGAAGACGTGGGAAAATGGAAAGCTGGTTTGTGAAAAGGCATGCTGAAACAGCCTAGAGAGTATTGAAATTTTATGTATACTATAAAAGCAAAATCAGGGCCATGGTCATGGGTAAATTATTCGTAGTTCAAGCAAGAAATGGGAAATTCTTAGCAGGAAAACTTCAAGATTCTAAATCTAAAGTCAAGAACTGATGATTGCAAATTAAAGACAGCGTGGGAGCAGTAATTCAGGTTCAGAAAGTTTGAAGTAATATCCTTAGGAGTTGTTGTCCTTGGCAAGTCTATTGAAATAGCAGGGACCTGCAACTGTGGGAACTGCCTGGTCTGTCCAATGGCACAGCTCATTGATCTCGCCACCAAGCACATCTGCTCTAAACCACTCATGACTTCAAATATAACACTTTTTCTTCAAATAATCTTTCCATTCTTATTGAAATTCCATCCTAACTTTCTATGCACTAAATAGAATCTCTTGAACCAGGAAAAAAAAATGTTTAAAATCTGTTCTTGCGCACCTTCCAATTCAGAACAGAATTTTAAAGTCTCTTTCCCTAACTCTCTATTTTCACCTGGTTTAAAATAAATTCTTTATACTGCACTTCTCCATCTCTTTTAACATTCATAACAATAGAGCAAACTGAGTACCACACTTAGATGAAGTAGCAGAATCGGAAGGTGAAGTGGTTGCCTAGCAACATCACCTGTGAGTAATTAAACATCTCTTGAGAATTGCTGAATTTGGCTTTAAAATCTTGGCCTTGTTGCAAATAGCTATTTGGACTAGTTGGACTCTGCCTAACTATTACATTAAAGATTATAATGCTCCAAATGGGTAAGAAGGTCTTATCACCAAAAGTTGTTTTTTGACAAGGTTCGTGTCTCCTTTCCTTGCAGTTAGCCTAAGGCACATACCAGGATAACTACAGATGACTACAGATGAAAACCTACATCCCCTCCAAGTAATTCACAATACAAAACTGTTTTCTGATTTCTAGCCATCCTTTGTCTTATTTTGCCTTAGGTCAGTGCTAAAAGTCCTTGGAAGAATCCAGTCAGGTGCTCTGACAGTAAGGGAAATTATCTTCACATGAATAAGGTGGGTTTGAATATCTAAAGAATGCTGGAAGATAAGTCAGTATTCATCCAAATCTGAAGATTTACAAATCGTTTCAAGATACAAGGAGCATATGATATGAAATGTCATCAGATTTTCTGACCCTTCAATCATCATACTCTCAGGCAACTTCTTTAGAACATCCCGTTCCCCAAAGAATATTTTTATCAAAGAACATCCTCTGAAACACATCATGAGAACAAAGTCTTTGGAATGCTCTCAATTTAGTCAAGATGCCTAAAATATCTTTACAGAACTATATATGACTTGTGAGACTTCATATATATTAAAACACTCTGAACTGTGAGATTTAAATAAGGTCAGAATAAAAAGTAATAATAACAAATGTTTTATTTATATTGCCAATAACTTTATAGTTAAAATAATAATTATATAAAGGTTAAAAGATTCAATAGCTTAATAAAATAAAGAGAAAAAATGCTGAGGTAATGTTAGAGCTGCAAATGTAATAAAAGAAGCCTGTAGGGTCAAAGTTTTAAATGTCTTCGTTTTTAATTTAAAAAAGATACCAAACCATCAATGATAACAACATATCAATCTACAAGGAATAAATGCTCCATTATTAGGTTTTTGGAAAAGATAAATACAATGCTTAAAGAATAATCATGTAAAAAGAAACTTCCAATTTTAATATATGGAAATATACTCGTTTATAAAAAGAAAAACACAGTGATCTCTTAGAGGGAAAAGATGGATAAGGTAAACTGTATATTTTAGAAAGATGCAATAGTATGAACTGTCAGTATCCAGTAAGTCATGGAAAGTTTTGCCATCAAGGGAGACAAAAAGGTTTTGAAAGCAATGAAATATATCATCATTTTTAGCAGAAGCCTCCTGTCTCTAAGTTGTCAGTGTCAGCTATAGGTATGTTACTAAGGAAACCAATAAAGCTTAATGGTAACGATGATTTACAAGAGATTCTTGGTGTTTCTGTGACATGTGTCTCCTGGCAGATAGATACCCAGAGAACTCACGTTTCAAATCTTGAAGAGAGCTAGGAAGCCAATACATCAACATGAAATCAAGCACCAACAATACTGTCTAATACTACTCTTAATATGTTTAATTTTCTGATTTTGGCATAAATACAACCCCATACACTCTCTTGAAAAGAAAGGAATTCTGGTTTTAAAGAAGGACAGAGAAATATGAGGAAAAGGCACAGAATTTGGCATTCTTGGTACTGTAGGGGAGGAAAAATAGTCCTTTACCCTTCTAGGTTCTTTTGGTTGGCCTAAGAATTAAATTGACATGAGACCAAATAACAGGTGAAAATCAAACAAGTTTAATAACGTGTATACATGGGAGCAACCAAGGAAAACCGAGTGACTCCCTAAAATGGCCTAAGCCTTAAATACCATCTTCACCTAAAACAAAGGAGGATATATATTTATTCATATTTATATACACAAAAAAGACATATTTCAAAAAATTTCAAAGTAGCATTATATTTTTGGAACCAAAAATTTCAAGGAATCCCGATGTCCTTTGACAGTAGAATAATACATAAATCATGGATTATTCATACAATGGATTTTACACCACAACAAGAAAATAAAAGACTACTGCTACCTAATAGACAAAACCAAAAATGTTGATTGTGAAATGATAGACACAAAATAATACATAGTAATTCAATCTATTTATAGAAGGATTTAAAACAGAAAAAATTAAGCAATGTTTTTAGAAGTAGGAGTATCAGTTACCATTGGGTTAGAGAGGGAAAGAAAGTTAGAGGAGTAAAGGAAGTTAGAGAAGTGAAGTGATTTTCTGATATTATTCTGTTTATAAATCTTGGTGGTGTGTTTACTTTGTGGCAATAAATGAAATTTATACTTAAGATTTTTCAACTGTTCTATGTTTATATTAGATAGCAACAAAAAGTTTACAAACATGATATTTTAAATAATTTACCTGTTAATTGTTTTGAGTCCTGCTTACATAGTAATCTTTGACTGGCATTGGCATTACAGGAAAATGAATGGTCTTTCTCCTTAGGTTTCACCACCATGGCAAGGCATATGCATACATTCTTTGAGAAGTAAAGACTTTAAAAAAATATTTTTAAATGACTAAAGAATTTTGAAAGATGACCTTTAAAGACACAACTGCAGATTTTCCCAGAAGCGTTTCTTTGAAATAAATGCCGGTAACTTGGGAATTTGCAGACTTTTGCTTTTTTCCAGAGACTTAATGTTTTCAGTTGTAAATAGGCTTCTCAACATATACCTGTCGTTTTACTCATCTTCTCAGATGACTCTAATTTTGTGTCCTCGTCTGGTTGGGGTACAGTCACATTACTCTGTTCCCCTGGACTTACCAATTACCTCATCTAGTGAGAAACCTATGAGTTAAACTGAGGACTATGCATATCCTTTTCACAAAGTCTGGGCTTTCCTTTCTAAGATTCTTTCAAAATGTCTTTCCTTTCTATATTTCCTTTCTAGGACTTTTCAAAATTCGTCTATTTGAAAAGACTCTCTGGTTTCAAGATGTAAGACTATCAATTCAAACATTCCTGCATAGGTAAATAAACCCATGACAGCTTCAGTTCCTCAACATAATTGTCACCTCCATAGTTCTTAGATGGTGGAACTGAGAGGTGAAATTGATTGTTAATGCCAAACAAGACTTGCATACATAAGAGGAAAATTTACATAAAAAGTTAATTTATATTTGTACAAAGAGATGTAAGGCAAGAAATACCCACAAAAATAGCCATGTATTTTCAATTAAATAGGCAACTCAAAAATTCGGTGTCTTTACTACATTTTGGAAGAGCATTCTTAATTGATCTCTCAGCTTTATCCTCTCCCTATTGTGAAATTTTTCAAGAATATATATTTACCATTCTTTTTTTTTTTTTTTTTTTTTTTTTAGGAAGATTAGCCCTGAGCTAACTAACTGCTGCCAATCCTCCTCTTTTGGCTGAGGAAGACTGGCCCTGAGCTCACATCCATGCCCATCTTCCTCTGCTTTCTATGTGGAATACCTACCACAACATGGCTTGCCAAGCAGTGCCATGTCTGCACCTGGGATCCCAACCAGTGAACCCCGGGCCGCTGAAGAGGAAAGTGCGCACTTAACCGCTGCACCACAAGGCCAGCCCCTAAATTTACCATTCCAAATTCTATCCTTATTTGAAAATACTTTCTTTAAATATGAAAAACTTACTTTAACATAGTAAATTACTAAAATCTATTGCTTATTTCTCTTACATGGAAGTGCTAAAAAAATGATTCTACAAAGGTATAAATTTGCTACGTGTGCTTCTAAAACACATTGCATGTTTAAAATTACATTAAATAGGGGCCAGCCCCGTGGCTGTGGTTAAGTTCTTGTGCTCTGCTTTGGCACATGGTGGCGTCCCACAAAGTAGAAGCAGAAGGACCTACAACTAGAAGATAAAACTACTGGGGGGCTTTGGGGAGAAGAAGAGAAGAAGGAAAAAAGAAGATTGGCCACAGATGTTAGCTCAGGTGCCAATCTTTCAAAAAAAAGGAAAAACAATAGAGAATATTTTAAAAAACACATAAATAAAATAAAATTACATTAAATATACCAAGTCCAAAAATATTTATTAAAGATATATAAAACCCTCTGAATTGGGATAAGAAGTAATCACTAAAACTAGACACGTTTGTACTGATCAATAAGAAGACCACATATCTTTAAGACGTTAGATCTCCCCAAAGCACACTTTTTAACAAGATTCCAATTGAAATATACTCTGTGGAGAGTGGCTTGCCCTACACACTCTGGTTTATAACGACAGTAGAATAAGTGATCCCTATTCTCTTGGGTTCTACATTTATACCTATGTGATTTCTTTATCCTATGTACAAAAATCGATCTAGATTCTTCCGTATTCAATGGAGAGCTCCTTGGGAATTATTGATTTGAACAGAAGCCACCATCAGAGTCTTTTATCATTTCCTTCACTAACAGTATAGCATTTGCTTTATCAAGCAAATCATAGCTGAACAGTCTGTGAAGAGAAATTAAAGCAGATAATACAGACCAGTGGCTTTGTAGTCATTCGTAATTCAAGTCTCTAAGTCTTTAGCATTTCAGAATTTTCTTTTTCAATCAGCCTTTTTAAAAAAATTTCCGCTTCGTTATACATAATTCATAAGCCACAACTTTCTAACTTGTCTTATTTCTGTTTTTGCTTTTCCTTCTTTCAATATTATTCCTGAACTATATTTAATGTTTCCTCATTCTTACTAAGACATGTTTCCTGCAGAAAGCTTTGCAACACACTCAGACACTAAAATTTATGCCCAAACTCCCTAGTGAAGCTCAAACTTCTGAAACTGTTATCGTTTTAAGAAATGTACAAACAGTTTTAAAAGATAGATACAGATATCTCTTTTTATCCATCTCTATATCATCTGCATCTATACCTATATCTATAAAAGTCACTAACAGCAAGAAGTCAGCTCACATTTAGGGAGCCTCTAATTCATGTCAGTTACCATGCTAGGCATTGTGAGCAACACAAAGATGAAAAAAAGACACGCTTATTGCACTTAGAATTTTACGGATGCATTTAGAATGAAGCAGAGCAGTTTCGCTTAGTTGTGAAAGCAAGTCATTTTACTCACCATATGTTATTTTTACATGTATTTTAACTTGAAATGGATAAGAGAAGAATTTATAATTTGGGATACTTTTTTTGCCAACTTGGAGACATTTCAGAGAATCTTGTGAAAGTCTTATATATATTTTCTATGCTGAAAATAGAAAAATCTTTGTAAATGAGTCTTGCTGGGTCATATATATTAATATAGAAATAATAGTCCAAGAAACTATTGTGACCGTAATTTATATAAATGTACTTTTTGTCAGTGCACTATTAGAAAAAAACGCTATTTGGGGTCTTTGCTGACAGCTGCCTGTAGGCAAACTATTAGTGCAATCAGTTAGCCTGAAACATCAGTCATAATTGCTTTTTAAGGCAATCATTCTGTAGTTTTTGTAAATATTCTTAGGTTAGAGCAATCCATTATTTAGGGATTATCCTACCCTACTGAGCCTGGCTTCTCTATTCAATGATAAAGAATCAACATTGTTTTTCTTTAGGAATTAAATAAAATGCATTCTTCTCAGAACTTTATTTCTTATGTGTACAGTTTGCGTATTAGTAATTCTGTTAACTCAGAGTTCACTGTCTTTAGCCGAAACATGTTGACGTAAAATAGATAGCCTCTACAACATCCACCACAACCCACCCCAACCTTAAGGAATACACTAAAATCTAGGAATGCCCAGGTGAAAATTGGCTCACACAAAAAAATGCATTTTCTATTGAGCATTTCTGCTACTCTCCTGTATCACTCCAATCGACTACTGAGGGCTTCTGTTCTACTGTCTTACACTGAGCACATGGCTGTTGCCACTGGTGAAGTTTCTCTCGACACGTGCAATAGTCTCTTTTTAAACATCACTGCTGTTCTTGTCTAGACGATGATCGTTTTTCCTCCCCTTTCTCTCCTTTTCCCTCCCTCCCTCTCCTCTCATCCTCCCCTTCCTCTGTCTCTTGCCTCCTTGTCATTACGTTCTTCCATCAGGAACAGAAACTCCCCTGCTATCTCTTAATGGACAATTATGTCTCCCATTGGTCCCTACTGTCATGTCACTGTTCATTGACAACAGTGGGATCACGGTGTCCAGGTTGTATAACATTTCTCAGTGAAATAAGAGAGTGCATCTTTACTTTTTGTTTTTCTTTTTCTTAGCCAGTATCAACATAATGTTTTTGTGGCTAAGGGCTTATAGTTTTGGGGCTTTTTAAAAAATATTTTTAAGTTTTATTTACATACCCCTTTTTCCCAGAATCCTTGGTACTGAATTATTGATTTACTCATAGAGCCTAGGTCCTTTTTCCTGGGGTGTGTCCTCTCTTAGGAGACACCACATTTGCAGTCATATCAACTTTCTTGGACTAATTACCAGTTTAGTAATCAAGCCCAGTTATATCTGAAGCCTACTGTTAGACATAACTGACTCAATCTTTACTCTCTACCTACATAAATTATTTTTGATTGGAGTCATATTAAAGTATATCAATGTCAAATAGAGCATATGCATAGCATATTTCTCTATAGGTCCATTAGGTTATAATGCACCAAGCTGGTAGTTATTGTTGCCTAAACAGTTTGAAATCCTTGTGTTACTTACTGCAGCTACTTCTTGGGGCATAATAGATCATCATTGGTTTATAATATTAATCAACATATAATTTATCTTAATATTTTCATTATCATCCCAGTAAAGATATCTTGTTTTAATCTGAATTTTAACTACTAAAAAGAAATGCTAGTGATATTGCTATTACTATTACTCATAGAAAAGTAGAGTTTACTAGTGTCTCAGTCGTATGACTTCTGATAGAAAAACCATAGCACATAATTCGCCAGAAAATTATAAAGAAGATTCAGAAGGTAAAGAAAACCTCTCAAGTTCCTTAAATATAAATTGCTATAATTGATAGAGATTGGTATTTATGAGTAACATTTGTAACAATGACATCTCAATATTTATATTATATATTCAACATATATTAGCCTGCTTATAGCTCAGTATGGAAAGAAGTCATTCCAAGCTGCCTATTTTTCTCCCACAATAGGATATCATATCACGAAGTCTTTTATTTCTTTAACTGAACAGCCTGCTACTGAGTTTTATAAGTTTACTACTGAAGGTTTTTGTTAGTGAATACTGTAGCCATCTCAAATGTTTTCATCAGTCTCCCCTTGAATCTTTAATAGCAACAGAAACAACAAAGGAAAATTCAACAACAAAACCAATTAGAACAGTATATTTCACACAAACTCTGAGGGAAAATATTAATAAAAATTCTACTCCGTGAAAATAATTGGTTTTAGAAATGTTTATGGTACTTGTTACCTCAGAGTAACCTAATGGTCACGTACTTTAATTAATGTGAGAATATGGTTTTGTGTTGATGTTTTTACCATTTATCTCTTTTCAGTTGTTTTAAAATGATGTTCTTATGCGGAATGGTTAAGGACAACAACTAAAACAACTGTGAACTGAAATAAAAATATGGCTGTAAAGAAAGAAGCCTAGGGATGTAAGTGCATTAATGAGACGGTGGGAACAAAGGCAACATTTATCGTCAGCAGGGAAGCGGGAACATTGCATATAGATGCTCTGCTAAACCGCACAGGAAATTTCGTGTCGAAAGGGCTTTGGGAACAAATTCTTGTATCAACTTTGAATTAATGTTTATATTAATTCTTCTTTTTCACAGGGTACTTGGCAAATGAATTTTTCATTAACATTAATCCGGACTGTTTAGAATAATTGCTGCCTTGATAGATACTATGTTTTGTCTTTTAAAATGTGCCTTTCCTAGAACGCTTCTTTGTTTAGTACATTGACAGTATTCTGGTTTTTCTTTTGGCCATTTGCGAACCTGGTATAACAAACTTAATTTGTGCTCATTCTTATTGTGTTGAATGTTTGAAGACTATATCACTTTCTTTTAAAACAGTATATGTTTATTATAACAAGGCACTCCTTGCCTTTTAGGTTCAAAGGAAGAAAACGTTTATCCTACCAGACCTTACAGTAAGAACGTTTGTCAAGTTGTTTGGGTGAAAAGCATCAGTTTTTTAAGTTTTTTTTCAAAATAACATATACTAAATCTCTCACTCCCATAACAGGTGGGTGGTTGTTCTTGATTTTTCCCTTCACAGTAGCTTAAAAGAGCATTTGAGCAAAGATCCATATATGTCCAATTTAAACATGCTTGCTGGAAATTATTTTATTCTTTCTTCCCCTCTTTGGTTGTACATGATGATACTGATCCTGCTGTTTCATTGTGAAGATATGGTTTGATACTTTAAGAACTACAATGTGATGAAAATTTTAAAACAGGAGAATAATTTAAATAATATATTTCCATCAAGGCAAACATGATGTGTGTGTACATATATATACATATATATGAATTTATAATGTATTCATCAATGACTATTGAAATTAATTTTTAAATCATGAGGAATACTTAAATTGGAAAAGTAAATAAATATAAATTCACTGAAAAAATCATAGAAATAGTACAAAAAGACTTAAGTCTTTAATTGCCATCTATTTGCCAATAATTGAGAAATCTATAGCTTCCCTGCAGGTCTTTCTTCTGAGTCCCAGCAATATATAGCCAACCGTCAGTGGGTATACCACACAAAGCTCAAAATAAATTTGTAAGAAACTACTGTATGTAGTGACATCTTTTATACTTTATTTTATCTACCCCTGCTTACTTTGCATAACCTTTAACCACTTAACTAGTTCTCAAGGGACAGTCCATCTCATTATTTTGCACATCTCAAGCTGCAGACCTAGTCAGTCCTTCCTCAGGCCACAGTAATTAGTCCAGGAGAGAGACACCTGGTCTAAATAGACCAAGTAAGATTCTGTTCAAAAAGTTTCTTTTAATTTGGCTATCTCCTTCTGTGACCATCATCTCTAAATTGCAGGCAGCCATATTGTCACTCATTACTGGAAAGTAGAATTAAGCCATGAAAATGAAATCAGGTCCAAGATATGTAGAAGGAGAAACAGCAACTTAAAGATATTGTTTCTCATAGACAGTAGTTTGATTAAGTGTTTGAACATACCAGAGACATGGATCAATTGATTATGCTTAAAATGAGGGTCTGTCTCTTGCAACTGAGAAAATCCTATCTTTGCTACCCATTGTTATCCACAAACATGTTCCTCTACCTTCATTAATAACGGAGTGTGATTTTGCCATCCTTGTTTTCCTACTAATGACTTGTTTGGCCTGGGATAGACTCTCTGAGTGTAAGCTACGTCACCTGCAAAAGGAAAAATACATTTACATTGCAGCATTGTTTTGATGATAAAATGAGTACAGTGCCTGCACTTTAATAGTGATTAGTTATTCACCCAGGTGACTAAGAATCACCTTTTATTTTTCTTAGTCATTTATTACTTTTTATCAAACTGTTTATATCTCTTTCAATTCATTCTTTTTCACTCTTACAATGCAGTTTTATGTATGTTTTGTCAGTATACTATAGAGATAACAAGAAATCCAAAATCTCAGTGGCCTCCAACAATAAACATTTTTTTCCTCTCATGTTATGTCAGCAGTTGCTGGTAGACTGAACAGCTTCAGCTGCATACGTCTTCACATTCTGATATCCAGGCTGAAGAAGCAGCCCCACTTTAGGACATACTGTTTTTGCTGCAGAGGGAAATGAGTGAGTGAAAGGAAGATATACCCACTGACTCGTAAAGCATTTCTACGGAACTGACACCCTGTTGCTCCGTTCACTGCACTTGGGTCCAAGCAAGTCATACAGCCGAGCCAGTCAGTGGGCCAGGGAAGTATACTTTGCTTACAGGGAATCCCTGCAAGTCACCTGGGGAGTAGGGATGGGCTATTTTCCTAGGATACAGAATAAAGCAATCCGCCACAAGCAGGCTCCATTCCAGCCTCATCTGACTTATGGTAACAAGCTCTTTCCAGGCCTTCTTTCTTTCCTGTCAAAAAGAAAAGAACAGAAAAAAAAAAAAAAAGAAATAGCTTTCTATAACACAAATCTTTTCATATCTCACATCACTGGCTCATTTACCATCTTGCTCTGGGTCTCCATCATCTTAAGAATAAAATTCAAACTTCTTTTCGGACAATAAACCCCCAGCTTACTTACAGTTGACACCGCCCCGTATATTAGATTCTATTTCCTAAATACTTCTCACTTCTTTTACCTCCATACCTTTGCATATGATTCTCCTCTCTGTCTAAATACTATCCTCTCTAATGTCACCTCCTTCTGTTTCTTTTCAAGGGTAGAAAACAAACTTCAAAACCAAAACAAGTTCACTTCACGAACTTTTGGTGATCACCCGCTCACCACTCAAACATTGGGCTAGGCCTTGCTACAATTAAATCTTTCTCCCTTAGCAAGCAAGTCAATGACCTCTATCAATAATACTGTTGAATGAATGTTTACATCAATGAATATTTAGCACTAAGCTTAACAAACAGCACAATAGAATCCAATCTGGACTCTAGCAGACAATCTTGTCACTTTCGTGGTGTTATGTTGCCAGCTTAGATTGAAAGCTAGTTATAGTCCTCCCACATTTAACTTGTCACCTCCCTTATAAACAGCTTGGGATGTGAAATGGAGAATAGCTTTTGATATTTGGTGTGCCATTTGAAGAATTATCTCCCATTGAGTCTAAAAATGTCGATGGACTGAGATTTTCTAAATATGTACAATACACTCTCTTCCCCTTTCTCCAACCATTTTCTGCACAATTATTTCTCTGCCCTTGGTCCTTGGTTTCACTCAGTTAACTCTTATTTTTATTACGGATTCACACTAAATAAAAAAGAGCTTATTTTGTAAAGCATTTACTAACTTGAAAGGATAGTTTTAATCATCATTATAAGTGTTCAAAACTACTCCATGAGACTAGTTGTTTTATTATCCATATTTAATCGATATGGAAATTTATTGTAAGATATATTAATTAATTTACCCAAAACTACACAACTAGTAATCTTTAGGAAGATAATGGTAATCTCTAAGGAGACCAATTAAATATCTCCTTTGTTTCTTGCTTTTTTCCTAGACCAAGTGACCACTAAGACCAAGTGATGGTAGACAGAAGCTACATCATCAATTTTGTTCACTGTACTTAAAGTCTAAGTTGAAAGACAAGGCTTATATTTACAGGCAAGCAGATCAACTCATCCTAAACTCCAGTGTGGGACAGTGATGGACCAGGAAAGATCTTAACACCGAAGGAGCTTTAACCCACTTACATTAATGTCATGTCATGGAGGAGGGAGGGAGATAGCTTACTCATTCCAAGAGATTATTGCCAAGAGGAAACTTAGGTGTAACCAAACTATACATTCCCAATGTATTATTTCAAAGTTTGCCAATAAGGTATGGTTTTCAACCTCTTTAGCGGCATAGTGAGTAAAGGATCAAAGAAAGGCAACAGAGCCACACAAATAATGTCCTTTACACATCAGGGAGAAAAAAAGACTCCAAGATTAAAGAAGTGTTGCTTCCTAACAGCTATTATTTCACATTTTTTTCTTCTTACCCTTTTCGGCCCTCTCCTTTATGCTCATCTGATGAATTTCTTTCATACTCCATTGAGAAATATTAATAGCTAACACTTAAGTTGTGTTTTCTTGGGGCCAGACGCTGTTCTAAGAGCTTTACAGATATTAAGTCTTTTAATGAAATGGAAGCAATCAGGCAGAAACTCCCTCTCTTACATAATGCCAAAGCTACAAAACTTGTCTCTTCTTGCTTACATAATCTTCTCTCTTTAATGGTACAGTGAATAAACTTCTTCTGCTTCTATAATAGGTCAAACATACCATGCTTATGAGTCCAACTCCATGCTCATGTTTTGGAACAAATCTGTCCTTACTTTCTCAAGAAGTTTGCTCCTGAAGAAATTTTATTTTTATGACTGAGTACTTGATAATTTCCTTATTCTTCAATTTCAACCTTCACATTTTCACTTATAAAGATAATTTCCCTCAAATTACATATTTTCAAGGACTGATGAAACTCTGTAGCCATTTCCTCAGCTCTCTTTTGGTATTAATCTAGCCTCAATTCCTTTCCCAGTCAACCACTCCAATGAAACTAATCTTATCAGATTCAATGACTTCCATAATGTAAAATCTTTTGAGTATTTTTCTTTTGGCATATTCCTTAATTAACATCATTTTGTCTCATTTAGAGTTTTCTCTCTCTTAAAACACATTTGTTTTTTGATATGCTATGTTGATGTGACTATTTTCTCTTACTTTTTGTTTGTCTGTTTGTTTTTTACTCACTGACCACTTCTTACTCCTCTTCTCTGGATCCTCTATCTCCTAATGATATCTAAATTTTGGGATGTCCCAGAACGTATTTCTGAGCCCATCTCCCTGTAAGGTTTTAGAGTAGTCTATTTACATGTGTCTTCAAAATATGTATCTCAGGAGGGCTTCTACTATGTGTTTCAAAATATTTTTTTCTAGCTGCTTCCTTAATATCTCCAACTGTTTTTCAGTATGAGCATGCATCACACCTTACACTCGATAGCCCTTCTCTCAGACATGCTTCTCCCCACACTCTTCGTATATTAACAAATGGCTCCTCTGTTCACATAGATGCTGAAGCAAAAACTCCTGAGGTCTTGATTCTTCTTTTTCACTAAACAGTCATGTCCATTGCAACTACAAGTCCTCTCCGTTCTATTGAAATAAAACTCAAACTCATCTTCCTTCTGTCTTTACTGCTGCCTTCTTGGTCTAAATCACACAGTGACTGCAATAGTAACCTAACTGGATTCTCTGCTGTCCCTTCTGTACTTGTACTTTCAGCTGGTTCTTCACGTGGTTTTAAGAATGACCATTTAAGAAAGTATTTTGTTACTTCTCTGATAAGAACTCAGTTAATTTAGAGAAAACTACAAATAATTTTTATGAGTTACATGATTCCAATTTTTTAGACATCGAGTAAGTTTAAACTTCACATGACCTCGTATTCTTTGGCTCATATAGAATATGTTCAGAGAGGCCTTTTCTGGCCATCCATTGTATAGTTTCCACCCATCAGGTCACTCTGTAACATCATTAAGTTCCTTCATGGCACTTATTTACTCTCTGAATTAGTGTGCTGGTGTATTTGGTTTTGTTTACATATTTTGTTGTGTCCTCCCACTAAAATATTAAGTCTAAAATGGCAAAAACATTATCTGCTTTCTACAGTACTTTATCTCCATTGGTAAAATGGAGCTTGGTGTATGGTAGGTACTAAATAATATTTTATTGGGCAAATGGATGAATATGCATAGTACAGTAATTGGAAGATTACATGCAAAAATAGCTTCATTTTTGCTAATGTTGTGGAAAAAGAATTATTCATCTTTTCACAATGCATTAATGTCTTTAGAGTGAGGTATTATCACATTAGTCATGTGCAGTTAGAAGGTATATAATACACGTGTTTGTAATATTACTTTTTGAAAAGAGTATTTTAACTAAGATGGGAAATTGCATAAAAGAATGTATAAAAAAGAATAAAAAATCAAACAAGATCAGTAAAGCTTATTAAGTGCTTGAAGAAAATAATTAAAAGACTGAAGCATAAGCTATTTACATATTGGATATATGCTTCGAGCCCTCCAAGAAGATTTTATGAGTTGTTCATCATAACCACAATGATGGACAAACAATGAATAATGTTAAGCTTACATCTACAACTTGTAGGTAGGTGTTTCTAGTGCTGATTGTTCTTAAAGATAATATAAAAATGTGTAGTAAATTTACATTTGTGATATGCAATTTGGATTTCTAATAGAAATTCCATATATAAGCCAATATAGGATTCTCTGAAAACATATTCTAACTGAACATAACTAACATTTTAAGCTTAAAAGTTAAATTTAGATTTTTTTCCATTATTCTCTTCACTTTAATTTCTTACGCATACAAAGAAACACCAATTAAATTATTAACTTTGTTTATATAAATTTCTGTGATAAGTAAGCATATCTCTGTATTTCTGTGTATTTAAGTATCTATCATCTATCTGTCTATCTATCTAGTTTCTCATTCTCACACCCGGTATTTTATGTAATGTAATGTTATTATTAACACAAATGATATTGCCAAAGGTAGAAAACTAGTGATTTACGATGGACTGTAATGCTCAGATTTTATTTGTTCCCCTTTCTTTAGAAAAAAGTTCTGTTTCCTCTGGAGAACTACCATCCCCATGCACACTCACTCTGTGTACTTTTGAGCAGAGATGACTCTTGGAGTAGACTCAGTTGACTTATTCCATCAGTACATCCCATCCTTGAGACAAAAATGATTAGGGATGAATTAAAATCCAATCAGAAGTAATGGGTCCTCTACGAAGAAAAAGAGATTTTCCTTGTTAAAGGGGGAATAAAATTAGGGGGGATATATGAAAGTTTCAGTTCTTTTGCTTGGATATGGGAAAAAATATAAAGTGGGGAGGGCCCTCTGAGGAATCTGCAGATGATAAATCATCAAGGAATCCAGGACGAAATGATGGAAGGAAACTTGGCTGAAAAAATAATTCTCACTGACAAACTGGCAAAAATGAAAATTTAACAAATAACATTAATATAAGAATATGGAAAATGAAACAAAATTCCTTTACTGAATAATCTTTGAAGTCTCATCTTGTAATGGAGTTCAGTACAACACGTAGCTAGCTGCTGCATATTCTATAACGTCATCAATATTTTCGCTACTCACATGATTATCAGTGCAAAGATAGGTGTGATTAGACAAAGGCTTATTAGAAGAAATGTCATCCGTAATGACATGGGATTTAGCCAAGACTGAGAGCAAATATAATGCACACCACATCTGAACAGATGATTTAAGAGTCATTGCATGTTTCCACCAGTTCTGTTGCTCTTTTTCTTCAGAAATGAAAATATAACGAGGAAAGTGGGACCTTCTAGATTATATAAAGACACATGAAGAAGACCCACAGCTGATGCAGGGTAACCTTTAGTTGATATGTGACGTTTGTCAATATATGTTGGTGATGTTTTAATGTTATTAAGTGTTACCACAGTAGAGATAACTAAATCTAGAACTTTCTGAGAACTTGAGATAGACATTTGAATTTTGCCATCATTTGGCAGGACAGGAACTGGGATAGTTGATACGCAGATAGGTAGACAGATAGGCAGACATGTAGATAGATAGCCAAGGATAAGATTAAATATATTTGCGAATGGAATAAATTTTAACACGTCAATTTAAATTTTTTGTTGTTCTTGGAAACGCTTAATCAATCCTGTATGGCTATGATCTATGTTTTCTTAACTATCCCAATGAATTTCTAATCTTGATAGTTTTGAAAAGCTACATTAAATACAAGTTATAATTTAGCCCTCTAGAGGGATCCTATTTTGTATATACCTGTGTTAGTTAGCATGTTTAAAGTAAGAAGGAAGCTTTAGATTAATATTCTGGGCTTTAAACCTGTCTGATGTTGTTGCTTGAGCATGTTATTAATCTGCTCTGAGGCACTTCTGTCACTTCTGAAGTGAGAATATTGTTGGCACAGCATAGTGTGGTGAGGCTTCAAGGCTTCACTAACCTAGACTTCATCCTAGACTCATCCTCCTGGATAGAGCGATGCTAGTTCAGGGCAGAAGAGTTAGCAGAAGTCGGCCAGATGAATTTGGAGTAGGGAAAGGAGAGGCATCTTCCAGGGAATAGGAAATAGATGGAGGAAGGCTTGGGATAAGAGAGAATGAAAGCCTGTCACGTGGCTGTAGTGTAAAGTTCAGAGGAGTGAAAAGTAATCGATAGAAGAGGAAGCAAGAAAAGAGACTTCTAAGCTGATTTCTAAAGTTTGGATACTAATCTGAGTATAAGTAAATGTCACTGAAGGATTTTAAACTTCTGACAAGGTCAGATTTTTGCAAAATGTCTTCTCTACTCACAATAAGAAAAGTTGACTCCGGAGAAGTAAGAATAGAAGCTGAGAAACTAACTAGAAGCTGCAACAATGTAAACTCTTCCTGAGTGTCTTAATGGTAGCACCATCAATGGGAGGCAGATGAATTTAAAAGCACCTTAAAAGGAAAAAACTATGGGGCTTGGTGATTAATTAGATTTGCGGGCAGTCCTGTGAGGGAGAAGAATTACCTCCATAGCACCCAGGTTTCTGGCTTGAGCACTAGATTATCTCATTGAGATTACACATTAGGAGAATAATCAAGTTTAGAAGAAAATTGAAAAGCCTCAGTTGTTTTCTGTCTAAATTTGAGGTTCCTGCAAAATACTCCAGTGGAATTGACTGAAGATAGTTAGAACTAAAGTTCAGAAGAGAAAATCTGGTGAGGACATAATGCAAACCATGGGAATGGAAGATACAATCTACGAAGAGTAGGTGAGCTAGAGCATATGGAAAAACAGTTTACAAGAAGAGAGTTAAGAACAATTCTACAACTGCTGAAAAGAGGAAAATGATACTGCAAAGAAATCGTGAAAAGATTCAAGCAAATTAGAAAAAAAATCATTCCATTTGGCTTGAGACTCCAGCATGACTTATTTCAAGAGGAGAATGGGTAATACTTCAAATGCTGCTGCGAGGAAACTAGAGTGTTTTTGGGTTTTGCAGTAAGGAGGCTTTTGATAGCCTTGTTAAACATTTCAAAGGAAGGGAGATGAGTAGGAAGACAGACTGCAAAGGAATGAAGATTCCACGTTGGCTTGTAGAGCAATTCTGATCTGCCAATTGCCAAGAATTCTCAGATGATTTTGCATTTACTTGAGCTCAGATTCTTTTGGGAAATTGTTTTCTTTCTCTGTCATAGCTGCAAATACCAATTGCTGCTTATATTCTGCTGTTACTCTTAACATCTATCTTTGTTTCTATATATATATACACACACAAAGTCATATGACTACTTGTGGTTTTATTCTTTGTCTACCTATCATCTCCCTATCATTGTTCCATTTCTAACGTAAATTGTATATATTTAAATTTAATGTACTAAATTATTTTTAAAACAAGATTAAAAATTCCATCAGTCCATTTGATCACAAATATATAAGAAGTGTTTTGATAGCTTAGGCCTAATATTTCAGTTATCTTTTCAAGTATTCTGTGATTTGTTGCTATCACTGCATTTTAGAACAATTTTCAAATGTGCTGAGAGATCAAAGCCGGACTAATAAGAATAAAATATAGACAAATAATATGGATTTAAGCAATATGTACAATATACTGACACATAGGAATAGTTTTAAAACAATCACTATTTTGGTTAATGTGAAATAAAAATGTACAACTGTCATCTCAATGCATGTGCAATGCCCAATTAATAAAAGGAAAATCAGCCCCATCATTTTTGTTGATCTATTATATTAAAATTGCCTTAATATCGTAAGGGAGACAAAATTTTACCTCTACTATCTTATAGTCTCTGACTGGGCCTGAGAAGTAAATTGACATAAACCAGATTAAAAGGAAAAATAGAATTCACATGTACATTGGAACCCCCCTGAAAAAATGAAGACCCAAAGAGGTGGCTCTGCCTAAGTATTTTTATATGAGGTTGAACAAAGAAATACAGTTGTGGAAAAGTAACTAAAACATATAAGGAGAGTAAAGGGTAACAGTTATTTTAACAACTGTGTGTACGGATTTCTCCTGGCCTCTGCTCCCCGTCGCTGGTGATATGAATGTTTCTTTCCTCCTGGAGCAGGGAAAGCATCTTTCACGTGGGAGTTTTATCTCCTGCTTTCAGGAAGAAAAGGGAAGGTCAGTGTGCCCTCTCGCACCTGCTGTCTTTCAAGTGCCCTTAGCTCAAAATAATCCTTATAGCATATATTGCGGTGCCAGCCTTCAATAATTAAGCATCAGTTTCAGAGAAGCGATACTTCCTAGGCTAAATGTTGTTGTTGTTTATTTTTAATTTTGCACTTTTGAAGGAATGACATTTTCCCCACAGGTATTGTTTAAAAGAATGTATCCATGCTGAATCTCCTAGCTTGTCTCTCATTCTATCCAACTCTCTTAGGAGGAATCTCATTAAGAAAGTGAAATTGCCCCTAATTCTATCACTATAGATAGCTCTGGATGACATAAAATTAATGCTGTCCCAGTACACGTCTGAAACGCAGACCGATCAAGCTCTTTTGCCGGTGAGGCACATTTAGTTGACAATATTCAGCTAAAGATAGGATGAATGATCTTTGACAATTTTAATGGAGTACCTTGACATTCTTCAAGTAAAAGAAGTAACTCAGATGGTTCTTTTTAATATGAACTATATTTCAATATTACCAACATATGTAACTATGCATAGTAGCCATGAAAACCCTGTGAACAGCAGCAGAGCATTGTCTGATACAGTGTTGGAAGGTGAGAGGATGGTGCAAAAAGACCAGGCAGGGTACCGTTCTTCTGTGCACAGGGTCGCTGTGAGTCAGAATTGACTCTACAGCACTGACAAGAAATTGACTGCTACATCCTTGGTAAAGTATAATTTGCAGATTGTTATTTCATTATTCTTTTTGCTAAATGTCCATGGATTCAACTGCTAATAAGGATTCTTCCTTTTTAGCAAAACTTGTTTAGAAAATGCTATCCTTTGCCAGTAACATACAGTAGGATGATGGAAAGGTGCTCGTGATTACCCATTCTACAATCCTCCAATGACTTAGAGAAGAGTGGAGGAAGGCCTCCCAACTTTCTCAGGTTATGTTTCAAATATATATATATATATATATATATACACACTTAATGTATGTATATATACGTGTAAAATTTACAGTTTTATTTTAGATAATGATACAAAAACGTCATATGAACATTTTCTGAATCATTTGTATAAGCAATTTAAATCAAGCGCTGCAAACAATTTCTGTTTTGCTGTATCGTTTTTCCATTTACAGTTATATTGGTCTTATTAGGACCACCTTAGTGTACATAGTAAAATATATATCGTATTATAAATGGAAAAAGGACAGAGGTGACTTTTAATGTAAATAACATATTCTAAATAAGTAAGGCCAAAAAAAGCCATGCTTTGCTAAACAAGCATTTCAGTTGTGCAATACTTTGAATAGAGAAAAGTAGTGGGAAAATTAAATTATCACACAGTATCAAGTAAAATAGATAAATAAAATTCAAAAGAAACTGCATTGTGTATATCAGTGTCATATAATCTGTACAAAGAAATGTAATGACAGCAGAAAAACACCTTCAGTCATATTAAATTGATGTTACTTTGACTTTTAGGTTTATCATTTCATGTGTTAATACCAAGTAAATTAATCATAATTTTATATTTCTACATAATTAAGAAATATTATAATGAAAATAATTTAAAGCAATACTGGATGAGTAATAAAATACTTTTCCTTTTAAAGAATATTTCACACATTAGTCAGTGAAGGCAGCTTGCTTCAGTGTCAGCATGGAAAAGCTTAGTCAATGACCCATAGGCTTGACCTTTCCAATGAGCATTTTATGGTAAAAACAAATAAAATAGGATAACAAATGATAGGAGGGAAAATGTTTTTATCTGGTTCTTATCCTTAGTAATCATAAATATATAGGTTGAAATCAGTTATTAATGGCCATTCCCACATTGTCCAACCAAAACTTCTCACCTTCATGAAAAGGTTCTATGCATGTTTGAACTTTGGTAGAGAACGTGTAAGCAGAGAAAAGTAAGTGAACTATCTCAATGCAAAAACAGCACCAGGACTTTCGTATTTCCATTTCGTTGATATACATTTGTTGATGGCATTATTCTCCTAGTCACATAATTTCAGACTATAATGCTCATGTTGAGATAAAAATATTTGTTATTTTTTTGTTCTGCTTTGTTCCCAGCTCTTCCAATTTGTTCTAGAAACAGATTCTGTTCCTCAGCATTATATATTGGACTAGTAGAACTTATTCTAAATCAAACATATTGAAACTTTATATAAGAGATCATATTATGATAGACAGAAGGAAACGATATTTCAAGCAATCTCACAAGTTATTCTCTTAGAGATTTCTTATTTAAAACTTGACCAGAACCATCATATGTACCAGACCTCCTTCCAAGATTCTTATTTGAAAGGGGAAAGAAAATAAGAAAAAATTAATCACATGGTATCACCAAAGAATAAAATAGGTATGTATGTCACTGGTAGATGAAAATATTTAAGAAACTTCAGGAAGATAGCAAACAGATGGAAAAAAAATAAAAATAAAAAAAAGACAAAGGAAACTATAATCAAAATCGGCCAAGACCTAGGAGAGAAGGTTTCTTTCCAGGTGGGCCCCAAAGCAGCTCACTGTTAAGAATCTAGGGAACAGTCGCCATAAGGCTGTCATCAGGAGAGAGTGGATGAACGGGCGTCTGAAGAACAGGGTGGGCCTAAATTGGCCTACCCTTCAAATGCAGATCTCCAATTAGAGCAAACAAAATACAGGAGAAAAAGGGAGGTTTGATGAGAAGCAGAGGAAATTACATAGGCTGTCAGAAAGAATTGTAACCCGGCCTGAGGTAAATTCTTATTTTCAAAATTGATGTGGAATACAAAAGAAAATGCATTCTGCACATAAGTAAAATCATAAAGGCTGTCTCCTTATGGATGAAAGTCTTGGGGGGGCACTCATTTTCCTGTTCTCTGCAGGTGCTCCTTAAAGAAAAGAGTATTAATCAGAATACCTATCTCAATTGTCGAGAAACTCTTTCTCCCATCTCCAGATTGTATAACTTTATTTATTATCCACACATAATGTCATACCAACAATGATTATCAGACATTTGAGGCAAATAACATTAAAAAGAATCCACCATAATAAACTAAACAATTAGCCACACAAGAGGGTTTGACAGCAATTATAATATGGAAACAAACTTTTTTCAAAATAAACTTTTAATACTAGAACAGTTTTAGATTTATAGAATTATTGTGAAGATAGTACAAACATTTGCTCTATGGTCCACATTCAGTTTCCCTATTGTTACTATCTTACCTGAGTATGGTACGTTTGTCACAGTTAATGAGTCATTATTATTTACTAATTTCCTCAGTTCATTCCTGACTTATTTTTTCCTTCTAGGATCCAATTCAGATCATCACATTACATTCAGAAGTCCTGTCTCCTTAGGCTCCTTTAGATTGTGAGAGGTTTTCAGACTCTCCTTGTTTTTGATGACTGACAGTTTTGAATATTCCTAGCTAGATGTTTTATAGAATGTCTCTCCATTGGGATTTTCATCACATCTTAAGTGTATGTTTTATCAGTATGACTTATCCCTGTGATGTTAATCTAAATCATGGCTTGAGGTAGTCTTTGTCAGGTTTCTCCACGGGAAAGTTACTCTTATTATTTCTTCTTCCCATAGTGTACTTTTGCGAAGAAAGTCACTAAATGTAGCCCATCCTTAAGAAGTAGGAAGTTGTAGTCTAATTCCTTAAGGCAGAGTATCAAAAAGATTATTTGGATTTCTGCACAGGAGATTTATTTATTCTCCTTCATTTGTTTATTACTCTATCATTGATTTATATCAGGACAGACTCATGGACATTTATTTTGTATATTGGAGTATAATCCAATACTACTTATTAATTTTGATATTCAAACTGTTCCCTATTTGGTCATTGGAGAGACTTTCAGGGCTCCTGTGTTCCTTTGACATCATACTCCCATCATTATTTTATTTATTTATTTTATGAACTCTGTCTTATTTTCTGGCACCACAAGATTGCACTGTCTCATCTTGTACGTTTCTTGCTCTAGTTCTAGAAACAGACATTTTTTCCAAGGTGATATATGATTGTAAATTTGCCTTATTATAGATACACGTCTATAAATACTTCTATATTTAATCAAATATGTCTTTATTAAACTAAAAATGAGTTCATACTGATGACTCCAAATCTAATCTGTTGCCACATGAATCGTTTTAGGTTCTTCCACTTGCTTGTCTGTAAGCTACCATTCCAACAGTGGAAATTTGTCTACTACTGCTAGCCCCACATTTAGTTATCAGTTCAATGCTGTTATACAAGTATGGTGATTTCACAGTTGCTATCCTATGCAACTTTCACAACTGTTATCCTATGCACCCTTGTTGGGGGGCGGGGTGGAGTAAACCATTATCCATTAGAGTGCAGTGTTTATGTACAGTTACTTTTGCCTTCATTGCCACTTATTTCCAAAGTTGCTTGGGTCACTACCTTATTCCATCATCATCTTCAGTTAGATTGTTTCATATATTTACAATACATTTCAATCCTTTTGCCACACCTTACATTCCATCCTGGGATACTCTGACCTCCTAAAATAATTTTTTTTAATTTACATAGATTAAGGTTTACTGTTTGTACTGCAAATTTCAACAGGTGTTGATAAATACATAGTGTTATATATCCATGATCACAATATCACACAGAATAGTTTTGGCACCTTAAAAAATCTCGTTCTTTAGCTATTCAGTCCTCTCCTCGACCTCTAAGTCCTTGGTGACCACTGATCTGTTTACTGCCTTTATACTTTTGCCTTTTTCAGAATGTCATATCATTGAAATGATAAACAATGTAGCTTTTTCAGACTGGTTTCTTTCACTAGCAATATGAATTTAAGTTTCCACCATGTCTTTTCGTGGCTTGAAACGTTGTTTCTTTTTATTGCTGAATAATATTCCATTAATGAATGTACCAATTTGTTTATCCATTAACCTATTAAAAGACATGTAAATGCTTCCATTTTTTGGTGATTATGAATAAAGCTTCTGTATCCATTCATGTACAGGTTTTTGTGTGGGCATAAATTTTCAAGTGAATTGGGTAAGTATCAAGCATGTGCAATTGCTGGATTATATGATAAAACTATGTTTAATTTTGTAATAAACTGCCAAACTGTCTTCCAATCTGTCTTTACCATTTTACCTTCCCACCAGCAATGGATGAGAGTTCCTGGTGCCTGTATCCTTGGCAGCAGTTGGTATTATCAGGTTTTCTTGGATTTTAACCATTCTAATTGGTATGTAGTCGTACCTTGTTGCTTTAATTGCAATTCTCTAATGACAATGATGGTTAGCAATTTTTCATATGCTTATTTGCCGTCTATATACATTCTTTGGTGTAGGACCTGCTCAGATCTTTTGCCCATTTTTCAATTGGATTGTTTGTTGTCTCATTGAATTTTGAGTTTATTTATATATTATTATTTTACCTATATGTAGGGTAAAGAAAATAACCTCAACTTCTAATTTTTTTTTTAAAGATTGGCACCTGAGCTAACATCTGTTGCCAATCTTCTTTTTTTTTCCTTCTTCTTCTTCTCCCAAAAGCCCCCCAGTACATAGTTATATACTCTAGCCGTAAGTCTTTTCAGTTGTGCTATGTAGGATGCTGTGTTCGTGCCCAGGATCTGAACCAGCAAAACCCCGGGCCACCAAAGCAGAGCACACAAACATAACCACTTGGCCATGGAGCCAGCCTCTCTAATTTTTTTTAACTAAGGAACTCATTAGAAATTAGTATATCTTAGAGAAAGCAAATCTGGAATTTGCATATTCTTCAGGTTCACTTGTTTAATTTTCTATGGGTAAATTAAAATTTAGAACTGCTTATCTTAAAAGTAGATTCTTACAAGAAACCCCAGTAACAAAATATCACAAAATTTAACTTTTGTTATTTGTAAGATAAAATTGAATATTTTATTCTTATGGACATGTGAGAAACATTGTTTTCCTTGAATTCACCAGTTATTTATGACAAAAAAACAATAAGAACAAAACAAAAATTGCTTTATGAACTTTTGATTCAGTCAGTCTGCTTGAATGTATAGACCACACTGATGCTTCTATTTGTCCAATATGGTTTATTTAACATCTAGACAAGATTAGTTGCCTTATAGGCATTGTTCTTCATGTAGTTTATTATATCAAATATCACTATTCAGAGTAGAGAAAAAATGTTAAGGTGTTTCAATTGTTTGATATCTTTACCTGTTAATGCTAATCCTAGGCTTATGTTCAGAGAATATAAAAAGTACTTTCTGGGCTATCTGGATAACTTCTCCTTTTCATCATTGATATAAACTGGAATTACGTCTATATTCAATCAAATTGTGTCTATAAAGTTTACAAATCTTTTCAGGTAACATGTCAAATGTTGCTTTAATGATTAGCATTCATCATCTCAGAAATTAAGATACATCTGATCTGATGTAATAAAAATGGTTCATGATGCCGTTTCTTAGGTACTGAAGTTCAGTTTTTCTTTATGGTTGGTGTTCTGGCTATCTTCCACATGCACATCCAGATCCAAGCTCCACCCTGTGGCTCTGGGAGGCTGATCTATTTGGGCTGCCCTAACACGTTCCTTTCTTCTGGCTTCCGGTGTGTTGGCCAATGGAGAGCACTAGCTTGGTATCAGAAGGTAAGGTGAGAGGCTGATTATATATTGCCCAGCATCCCTCAGCACAGACTCAGTTGGCTGGCTGTGCTCCTCTACCAATAATCGCAGGACCTATCAGATAATCCTCTTTACTTCTTCACACCTTTCTTCTGCTCCTTCCCTTTTTTTTCATATTCTCTCTCCCTTTCTCTCTCTCTCTCTCCCTAAGAAAGTTATCTTCTTTGCTACTTAGCCAGCTCTGGTGGTCTAGCGGTTGATTCGACCACCATGGCTTGGGTTCATTTCTGGGTCAGGGAACCATACCATTCATCGGTCCATCAGTTGTCATACTGTCATGGCTGCGTGTTGCTGGAATGCTGAAAGCTCTGCTACCAGGATTTCAAACACCAGCAGGGTCACCCATGGTGGACAGGTTTCAGCAGAGTTTCCAGACTAAGGCAGACTAGAAAGAAGGACCTGGCCACCCACTTCTGAAAAAATTGGCCATGAAAATCCTGTGAATAGCAGCAGAGCATTGTCTGACATAGCGCCAGAAGAGGGTAAGACGGTGCAAAAAAGACTGGGCAGGGTTCTGCTCTGCTGTACAAGGCGTCACTAAGAGTTGGAATCAACTTGGCCCTACTAACAACAACAAAATTTGCTACCTAGATAAAATCTACTGGGCATGTTTCAAAAATATCAAGTGTACTTCTCCATATGTTTCCATGAAAAAAAAGGAAATAAATCAAGTTTTACTCAAAGAATAATAGCGGACAAAATTCTCCTGTACAATCAATGTTCGTTTTTGTCATTTGAGATAGTGAAAGATCTGTTCAATTTGCCAAAATTGTGAAGGAACTGATATATTTAAAGAAAAAAAGATGAAATATATATTTAATTAATGTGCTCCTAATTCTTCTAATGATCTTAATAAATCACCTTGAAGAAAACTTTCCCTACCCATAATGTCATAGTAACTGCTTTAACTGCCAGTTTAAAGCAAAGCTATCATTACAAATATAATGATTAAAAAATCATAACACATTAATAATTTTCTGATATATCTTGTGTCATACTGGAAAATAAAATACTCTATATTACTTGTGTCTCATTCTCTTTTTATCAGATATATCTCTAAATTAATAAATATTAATACTCATGGTAGAAAATTTGTTTATTTAGATTCTAGTACACAGTGAATTTAATATAAAAGCTATATTCAAACAATGCAGAATTATTTAGTGTATACTTTTAAATTAATTAAAAAACAAAGAAAAACAAATGCAAAAATGAAAAATGTCATGTATTATTTGATTAAATAGGCAAAAAAGAATTAGCCTCAATGGAAATCAAACCCTGATTGAGGTATATAAATTTCAAATTTTCCTTCTTAGCTGAATTTATTCTTTGCATTTCAGTAGTACTCCATGTTAACAATTGTCTTGCAATTTGAATGCTGAAAGTTATGGTTCATGCCTTTTATTAGCTACTAAAAACATGTTGATTTATGGGGCTGGCCCCATGGCCGAGTGGTTAAGTTCGCGCGCTCCGCTGCAGGCGGCCCAGTGTTTCGTCGGTTCGAATCCTGGGCGCGGACATGGCACTGCTCGTCAGACCACGCTGAGGCAGGGTCCCACATGCCACAACTAGAGGAACCCACAACGAAGAATACACAACTATGTACCGGGGGGCTTTGGAGAGAAAAAGGAAAAAATAAAATCTTTAAAAAAAAAGAAAATGTTGATTTATATGTAGAATAACATCTAGATTGAATTTTAACACCCATTATAATTTTGAGCAGTGCTATATAAACACAACTTTAGGAAAAACGAAAGGGTTTTCAGAAAACAGAAAAACTGAAGTCCCTATTAAGATCATCAATCTAACTTTAGCTACAGAGTTTTTATTAACCATTATCAAATTTTAGCCCTAACATCATTATTACTTTAAATCTCTCTTAATTATGGTTCATTGGAAATCAGTTGCTAACTAATGTCTTCTTCTAATCATTTTCTTCTTACCATAAAAACAGTTTTAAATCAATTTTTTTACATTACTTAATCCTTCAGACTTAATTAAATTCTGAAACACCATTATCTAACTTGTATTGTGTTATAACAGGGCTATCCCAAGGGTTACATTGCTGCTGGATATTTTTCCAAAAGCTATTTTTATGGTTACCTTGAGCTTGCTTGCATTGTCAAAAATGGGTTACAAGTTATTTTAACAAAAGTTTGACACATGTGATTTTTCTTCACCAATAGTGCAACAAAGTAAAGAATGGAGACACTCTTCCCAGACACAGCAACATTGTCTAGGGGAGACAACAAGGAGAATATCAAAGACATAGAAACGCAAAGTGCAAATCAGGGAATTGTATCTCTTCAGCTAAATAACTGGCATACAGAATTAAAACTTACTGTTCTAATTATCTTGTTTACACTGGAGATTTTTCATGTTTTGCATGATCCATATTTAGTATCAAGGACATTTTATACTCTTCCCTTTCTTCCAAAGCTGTTTTTTTTTTTTTCAATTTAAAAATTTGTTATGCATCTAATATGGCAGGAGTTAACTGACTCATTCTTCTTCTGTTCACAGTTATATTGAAACAATTTAGATTTACATTTAATACAACTTCTTGAAAATTTTTATTAAATATATCCACATGCATGAAGTCTTTTATTTAAGCAGTCCTTTTATTTACCATTTAGATTATATTCTCCTAACGTTAGCTCTGGCTATGTTGCAATGGCTTATAAATTTGTGTAATCAGCATAAAAAATATACCAAAATATTCTCAAGTCATTTGTCATAGAAGAAAGCTAAAATGAAGAAATTGCACTAAAATCTAAATAAGAAATAGAATATATGCACATTAGACAGAGACCATTTAAATTGTCTTTGAAGAGATTAAAGCAGCACATAAAAATGCTTAAAGTAGGAATATTAGAATGTGTTTACTAAATCTATGCATTAATATACTTCCTCTTCCTGAATCTCAAATTAGCCTGGTTATAAATATTTAGCTTCCTTTGTTAAACGGATATAGCGAAGTAATATTTTTTAATTTAATTTCAAAAGAAATCATATTCCTTATTCAAGGGTGCTCTGAGAGGCTTTATATATGCCATATTTTTTTTAATGGATGTGCTCCATGTTCTGTTCAGTTGTATTGACACAATACCTGTTAAAAATCCCAAACTAGAAATGTGAAAATTAGGAATTTAGAGCTGGAAGCAGCCTTAGTAATCGTGCAGCCCACCCTC
Organism: Equus quagga; assembly: GCF_021613505.1. Taxonomy (NCBI): domain Eukaryota; kingdom Metazoa; phylum Chordata; class Mammalia; order Perissodactyla; family Equidae; genus Equus; species Equus quagga. The sequence continues at coordinate 122,613,966 of NC_060270.1, read as the reverse complement.
CTCATTTTACAGCCTGAGAGGTTGGAGGTCAGTGAGAGTACTTTATGCTGACCAGATCACGAGAGCAAATTAATCGCAGTTAGAACTTGAGCTAGGATCTCCCCGGGGCCTGACACCTCCAACTGTCACTCCTGCCATTATACTAGTCAACAGCAGCAATATTCGCCACTACCTACCACTAACTTCATTCTATAGATACTCCTCACTGTCTTGGAATTGTTTTTAATTAGATACTTTATACACATTATTTTGATTAATTTTGTAATCTAAATTTATCTGGAAAAAGCATGAAAGATAGGTTGTATGTTAAAGTAAAGGCACATTAATTTGCAGGAAATTTATAGCAGTTTTGAAAACACAGATTTGAGTAAATCAAATATAATCCATGTTGAGCATACAATATGCTAAAGTTCTAAGCTTCACCAGCAGATTGCCTTAATTAGCACTTGTAAGTAGACAGCGGCAAATTTTGGAAACTGTCAGCTCATTCTGTTTGTCATTCTCTGCTGAGTTAATTGAAGGATTCCTACAGATAACACAATTTCTATTAATTACAAGTAAAATTAATGTTTGATTACTTATATATAAAATTTTTCATTGTGATACATTTAAAGTATCATCATATAAAATTTCTTGACATATTATACATTCCCTCTATTTGCATCCCCAAATATTCCAATCTAGAATCCCAATTTTTGCAATTACTTTTCAACGTGTAAGTACTAATTGCTCTTTTTTCTTCTTAAAAAAACCCCAGAGGGCTGACTCTGTGGCATAGTGGTTAAGTTCAGTGCACTCTTCTTCTGTGGCCAGGGTTTGGTTCCTGAGTGTGGACCTAAACCACTCGTCCGCAGCCATGCCGTGGCGGTGACCCACATACAGGGTAAAGGAAGATCAGCGCAGATGTTAGCTCAGGGAGAATCTTCCTCATCAAAAACAGACACAAAACAGCTTTATTGAGTTCTAATTTGCATACCATACAATTCACCCTTTTGAAACATACAATTAGTCACATTTAGTTTTCACCTAGTTGTGTAACTCTTACCACTGTCTAATTTTAGAATACTTTGTTCATTCCCCAAAGAAACCCATAAGCATTACTCCCTTTCCCTCGGTCCCTGGCAGCCATTAATCTACTTTCTGTCTCTATAGATTTGCCTACTCTGGAAATTTTGTATAATGAAATCATACAATATGTGCTAATTTGAGACTGAAATTTTACCTAGCATAATGTTTTGAAGGTTCACTCACATTGCAGTATGTATTAGTACTCCATTCTTCTTTATTGCCAAATACTACTCCATGTACAGACATACCATACTTTGTTCATCCATTCATCAGTTTTCTAGATGCCCTTTATCAAGTTGAAGTTCCCTTCTATTTCTAGTATATTGAGTGCTCTTATCATGAATGAGTATTGCTCTTTCTGCATCTGTTGAAATAACCATATTTTTTGTTCCTTTATTAATATCTTGGCTTAAATTCTGAATGATTTTTAGCTATCAAATAAACCTTACATACCTGCAATAAAAGCCAATTGATCACTGTGCATAGTATTTTTATGTACTGGATTAAATTTTCTATTATTTTTATAAAGATTTTTATGTCTACATTCATCAGGAAATTAATCTATGATATTATCTAATTAAGATGTCTTTGGGGACAGGCCCTGTGGTGTAGTGGTTAAGTTTGCGTGCTCCACTTGCCAGCCCAGAGTTTGTGGGTTTGGATCCCAGGTGCAGACCTATAGACCACTCATCAAGCCATGTTGTGGCAGCAGCCCACAAACAAAATAGAGAAAGACTGGCATAGACATTATGGGCCAATCTCCCTCACCAAAAAAAAAAAGAGAGAGAGAGAGAGAGAGAGAGAGATGTCTTTGGTTTTATCATCAGGGCACACTAGCCTCTCAGAATGAGTTACGAGGTATTTTCTCTTCTATTCTTTGGAATAGTTTCTGAAGAATTGGATTAATTTTTCTTTAGTGTTTGGCAGAATTCACCAGCGTGGCCATCTGAGCCTGGGCTTTTCTTTGTGAGAAGTTTTAAATTTACTAATTTGATTTCTTTACCTGTCACAGATCTATTCACATATTATGTTTCTTCCTGAGTCAGTTTCAGTAGTTTGTGTCTTTCTAGGAATGTGTCCTTTTCATCCAAGTTCTCTGATTGATTGGCCTGTAGTTGTTCATAGTATGCAACTTCTAATTCTCCCGGGACAGGGCTTTTGTGGAACTCCAAACTCCATCCACCTCCTTCAGTTTCTGCTAGGCCGCCATTTTCCGCAGCTGCCGTGGTTGTGAAGCTGCTTGTTCAATGAATATTTGGAGCTGGGATGAAGGAGATTGGGATAGAGTAAGTTAAAACATCCTGAAGCTGAAAAATGCCACTTAATGTAGTTTTCATTAAAATTTTCTCCTACTACTTCATTATGATAAAATAAAACTCTTCAAAATGGTAGGTGTTTATAAACAATATGCATGTGTTAAACATGCAATATTAAATGTTTAAGATGGCTTCATAAAATCTGTCTTTATTGATCATCTGATATAATTATTTTTTAAATCTGTTAATTTCAATTATTTTGGCATTTAAGTAATGAAATCTACCTTGCCAGATGACTTGACTTTATCCAAAACTTACGGCGATAATAAGACTTCACCTCAGTTTATAAAAGAAGAAAAGCACGGAGATCTTAGATTAAAAGTATTTTAATATTTTATTTTCCAAGATGTTATTATCCTTACATCTTCTCCCTGATGTGCTCAGTCTTGTGCTTGAGCGACAATTTGACCAAAGTCAGAAGAAACTGATTTAATGTTGGGTTTCTGGAGCTAACGGAGACAGTTGGTCTTTGGGAAAAGGTATAACTTTTTTTTTTTTTTTTAAAGATTTTATTTTTTCCTTTTTCTCCCCAAAGCCCCCCGGTACATAGTTGTGTATTCTTCGTTGTGGGTTCCTCTAGTTGTGGCATGTGGGACGCTGCCTCAGCGTGGTCTGACGAGCAGTGCCATGTCCGCGCCCAGGATTCGAACCGACGAAACACTGGGCCGCCTGCAGCGGAGCGCGCGAACTTAACCACTCGGCCACGGGGCCAGCCCCAGAAAAGGTATAACTTTTAAGACAATCTGGATCTGTTGGAAATTTCTATGCTGCCTCACTTCTACTTTTTACGTAATAACTATTACAGTCAGTGATGCTGTGCTGAATAATGACTGCAGAGCAAAACCCACTGGTTTTAAACACTTTGTGATGTGTACTTAAGGTGACAGGCTAATTGAGGTAATTTTTCCATTGACCAGTGAAACTTCACACTATGTGGGAGTTGCTAATCCCCACATAAAAGGATCATGCTGCCTTTTCTGAGCATTCACGACCATCCACAACTCTAATCACCAGAGTTCATTACTTGTATGTGTTAATTTCTGCATGCTTTTGAAAGCTTTCTTTGTGTATAACAAAATATTATTTTTTTACTAAAGTTTCAAACAGTAAATGAAATCTACAGTGTATGATGTTTTAGCAAACTCAAACTGAAAGTTTTGTCAAAACAGTATTACTTAATGAAGTCTATATTCCTAGATTTGCTACATATGGTCATTAATGTTTATCTCTCAATTGCTGATTTAAAAGAAAACCAGAGGGGGCTGGCCCTGTCGCCAGGTGGTTAAAGTTCTGCCCTCTCTGCTTTGGTGGCCCAGGCTCGTGGGTTTGGATCCCAGGTGCGGACCTACTCCACTCATCAAGCCATGCTGTGGAGGCATTCTACATGGAAAACAGAGGAAGATTGGCACAGACATTAGCTCAGGGCTAATCTTCCTCAAGCAAAATAGAAGAAGATTGGCAATGAATATTAGCTTAGGGTGAATCTTCCTCACACAAAAAAAGACAAATGCGTTAAGCAGAAAAAAATACAAGGAGGAAAACATAAAATCACAACCACTTATAGTCTCATCACACCGAGACTGCTGATATATGTTTTTATGTTTTCCTTTACAGCTCTTAATGCATGAAATTTAACATATAAATTAATAGAGGAACAGAGAAATGGAAAAACATATATTTATATACATAAGGCAACACTGTATAAATAATTTACATGTTGCTGTCTTCTCTCTACATGTAAGAATCATCCTGCCATTAGATTTCTCACATTCACAATGGCTGTGTGTTATTCCAGTGTATGCATTTACCTAATTTATTTGGTCATTTTCTTTTCCTGTACTTTTAGATTATTGCTGGTTTGAGCAATTATAAGAAAAGGTTGACTATCTTTGATTGTACATTGCAGGCAGCATTTTGCATTGTTTTCCTAGGAAAAATTCCCAGAAATAGAGGTTTGGGGTCAAAGGAATGGTTAATTTAATACTGTTGCTAAATTACAGAAAATGATTATCTCAAGCTATTACTTTACTTCCCTTGAAAATTGATTTATATTGTTTAGCATTTTTATTTAAATAGAATATAATATTCAATAATTAACTTTTGCGTTTCTTAGTTACTTGTAAAGCTGACAGTTTATAAGCTCTTTGTGTTTATTTACTCACATTTTTCTTTAAGATATTGAACCCTCTTAAGGATCAAATGACTTTTTTGTGTGCAGGATGCTTTTTCTTTTCATGTTGTTTGATAACCCCAATTTTTACATTGATATAATTTTATGATCTTTATAATGTTTGTGGGGTTTATAATGGTAATTATTTTAAATTCCTGATAGTGGTTATTTTTGCCTTCTCCTTTTATTTTTTTGATCAACTTATCCAGAGGTATATCAATTCATTGATCTTTTAAATAATCTAATGTAAAAATTTTGCATCATCGAAAGATTTCAAATATTTTTAAAAATTTGACTCAAATTTGTAATTTTTTCCTTCCAGTTTCTTTAGATCAAATTTCCTGTTTTGTCTTTACATGTTTAAGATATTTGCACAGATCACTGATTTTCAGATTTTTTTCTCTTCTAGTATACAAATGTGTAACTTTAAAATTCCCTTAAAGTACTGATTTAGATACAACCAGTAGGTTTTGCTGTTATATTTTCATTATCTCTTTTAATTTAAAAAAATAATTTTTTCCACCTTCATTAAGATATAATAGGCATATAACGTTGTACAAGTTTAAGGTGTACATGTTGATTCGATACACTTATATATTGCAAGATGATTACCACAATAGCATTAGCTAATACCTCTATTAATTCGAATATTTTTAAATTTTTTGTTATCCTCTTTTACTCTCATTTTTCTTAGAGGTATATGGCTTAATTTCCAAACATATGATCTTTTCCAGTTGTCTTTTAACTAGATTTTTTACAGTAAACACAAAGCAGTCATAGAACTAATATATAACATCAAATCTTTGAAATTTGTTGACAACCACGTTTTGACTTAGAGACACAGAGATATCACAATCTGCTATCAAGATTGTATTTGTTCTGGTAGTTTAGTCAACTGAACTTCGATATTAGGCAAAAAAAACCCTGAATTTTTATATCATTCTTGTGAAATGAAAGTAAAGACAAGAAGAGAAAAAAAAGAAAAAAGAGAGAAAGAGAGAGAGAAGATTGATGAAGAATTTACCATTGCTGATAACACTCTGCATTGCCTATCTACAAAAATTTACATATATTGCTATGGGCACCAAATTATTTAAGAGATGAATGGATCAGGATATGGAGTCCAGGTGCATATTTTTAAAAATGGCATAAAAAATAAGTAGGTAAAAAGTGTTTGGCACCTGTGTGGTAGTCACCCCAATAAAAAATAAAGTTGCAAACACAGACTATACATTTTTTAAAGTAAACAGACAACTTAAACATCCATGATTAAGTATTTGACGGTAAAAGAAAAATGAAACCATAAAAATTGGAAAATATATTTTAATATTTGAAAACTCTTCAAAAGGCATAAGATCTTCCAACAAGAAGAACTTATTCAAAATAATGAGTGATTGATAAGATAAAATTTTTCAACGTTGGAACATCAAAGAAATACTACAGAATTCACAATGATATCTCGTTTATTTTAAATGAATAAATTTGTTTTAAATGGGTATAATTTTCCTTGTGAAACAATACATGTAGAATCAAACTTCGATAATGAAACACTCAACTAAACTAAATATAAAATAAAATAATATTGCTTGAATTCCTACCATAGGAGCATAATAATTTTTAATATTCGACATGCATTTTTCCAAACTCTTTGTCTAGGCATAATGATATGTTAACTTATTACACAAAAACATGTGAAATGTATTGAATGCCAACTAGTGGATGTTGGTGATGTAATATTGAATAATAAAATTGCTTACATGTTATCTTCTGGATACTGTTTATAATGCTTTACATGTACTGATTCATTTATTGCTTACTCTAACTTCCAAAGCTATGTTCTTATGTCATTACCTGCAAATTATAAACAAAGGCTATAGAGGTACAGAGGTTTTTGGTAACAGGCCCAAGATCACCCAGCTAGGAAAAGAATTTAGGCAGTATGGATGGATTCACTATTCTGAACAAGCCTCTAGAGTGGAAGATAGGCTAGTAAAAAGACATTTATAATTTAGTGTTATAAATGCTTTGATGTGGTAATATAGTGAGGCATGGATTAACATAGACATAATGTTAACCAACAGGTAGTTTTTCCTTGAAGGAATTCCAGACAAAGTGACAGCTAAGCTTCAAGAATGACTCAAGGAAGAATAATTCAAGAAGTGGTTATCTTGTATTAAGGACTAGAGAAGAAAGACAATATAGGGATTTTGAAGAATTGTTGTGGCATACAAACTCTGAGTGAGAAGGCAATATGAAAATGAGGGTATATAATTTATATATATATATAAAATGTATGGATGTTATTATGTACATACGGATTATAATATTCATTTTATATATCATAGACTTGTTTTATCATTTACGTTTTTCTGCAAGCTGCACACTATCCTATTGCATATGTAAAACAAATATTTCCTTCTCTCCTGGATGAATGTCCCCTTCCTTTTTTCTCCTCCTTATTCTTAGCCTTAGCCTTTTCAAAATCTGCCTTTTATTGTAGATATTTATTTATCACGCAACAAGCTGTGAGCTCGTGAGTCCCAGACTTGATGTAGGTATCTTTGAATCCTTCACAATATTGCATTCTGCCCAACGTAAATATGTTTTTCCTTGAATTGAATCATCAGAAGAATGTATTTTGGTAACAGTATACGTTATTAAAAGTAAGTAGTTTATGAGCAAAACTTCACTTTATATATTGGTCTGTTTCAGATTCTCATGTTATAAAAATTCGAAATTGTTTCCTGGTTTTTAATTTATTACTATTTTGAGTGAATTGTGGTGTATCCTCCTTTAAGTTCCAGAAATCTTGCATATTAGGGATGGAAATAAAGAAGTCTCAATTGTTTACTGTTATTTCCACTTGCCTAGAAGGACAATGTTTCATAATTCCCATCTTACAGAGACAAATGATCCAATCAGTCTGATAATTCACAAGAAATCAAAAGTTCCCAACTAATGCATGGAATTAGGACTATATGTTAATGTTTTCAGGTCTTGGCAGAACATTTCTTTGTAAGGTAGAAAAGTTTTCCTGAAAATTTGTTGAAAAGCTCCACAGTAACAAGTACTAGCTGTATCATGCTCGTGTGAACTTGAAGCGACTCGAGGTCTGAGATTAACGCATATTCTTATGAGTTTCCCTCACAAAAACTGGGATATTAACTTCTTCATAGAATCGACTCAAAAATTAACAAATGGAAATGGATAATTCTTTGGTGTGTTTGATAATAATGAGAAAAAAATATAAGCACAGCTACCATTTATTGAAACCCTAGTATTTATCAAATTGTGTTATAGAGTGTTGCAGGCATTTTATCTCCTCTCATTTAATTTCTACGAGAACACTGAGTTATAGGAGGTATTAACTTTATCTTACAGATAATTATACTGAGACTTAGAGGGTTTCAGCGCCAGGCACGATACTAATTAATGTCTGGTAGGTCATGGTTGTCAATATCCTTTTTCATTATGCAACCCAACGATTTCACAGAGAAGGCAATGTTTACGTTCTCATAGATTTTAAAAGATCCTGGGAAATAAGAGTCTTTTGCCCCAGACCAAACTTCACATCTATCATTGAAGATAGCGAACATTTTAGAACTTGAGCAGCTTGTGTAGGCTCAGAGGAAGAATGCAAAATACCTTTGACAGGTTTTTTTCTTAATTTATAAAATTACATATTCCTTTCTGGCACTTTATAGTCTTTGTGCGTTTAATACCAATACACTGTGAATTTTACCCTGTTGTCCTCCCCATTCCCCACTGAAAAAGAATGAATTTTCCATACCTCAATTTCATTAGCACAGGCTTTTAGACATCTCTATCATAGCATTCAACTCACCATGTTCTAATTATTTACATATGCCTGTATTTCATTCTATATTATACATGTCCTGAGGCCAGCACTATAATCTCATAGATGCAGTCCAACTTAACACTTGGCACATGGCAAATATTGGGGTGAGATTGGAATGGGGGTTCCTTGTCCCTTGATTTAAGTTCTAAATGAAAGACCATCCTTTAAGAGAACCATGCCTGACCTTACACTACTCCCCAAGGGAAGAGAATGATTTACGTGTTTGACGAGTTTTGGAGGAAGAACTTAATATGCATTTCTCAGGTCCTTCTCTTTTCTACTTTTGCACTTCTCCTGCTGTCGGAGAACACATATTCTCAGCTCACTGGTATCTGAAAGTTAGGGACTGACCGCTTTGGAGAGAGCTGTTGTTGACAAGTACATAAGCCTTCCTATATTAGGGATAAAATATTCACAGACTCATACGCCTACGTATAAAAGCCACATTCTCCAGTCAATCTTTGTTAGTAATAGAGCCGATATTTTGACCCCACTGTCTGGGTTCAGGGAGGAAAAAGGGATTATTATTTATTAGTCTTATACAATCACAGCATCTGATGTATTCGCCATGAATATTGAAAAATAGCAAATAAAATTATAAAAATAACACATGAAGGATGAATTTAGACTCAAGTTTAGCAAGTTTAGCAAGAATGCTACAGAGAATTGTGTAAGAATTCCATAAAAATTTTGGAAAAGTTCATACATGGAAAATACCATATTTTTCAGGTCACTGTAAATTACAGAAGGTTTATACAAAGTTGAGCGACCATTTTGGTGGGTTGTTAGTGTGTTGGATGCTGCAGTTGATACTAAATCATATATAGTTCTTACCTAAGCACACACGGATGTGACAAGAATTGGCTTCTTAGGAAAAATTAGTTTTCCATTTTCAGTGCAGGCAGATAACAGATAAACATCAATAACAAAGATTTTCTGTTTTACTATATTTCTTATTCAAGTGTGCAGAATGGAGTCTGAGAATTATTTATTTTCCAAACTTACAGTGTAAGCAGTCAGTGTTGTATTAATCTAATTTGCATAGTTCCTTTAGCCACATCATAGATGAGAAACTAACTTAAATTTTTAGATTCTGAAGGAACCACAACCAAGGAAACTACACCATGCATCTACTTCAGGAAACTCACCCCTATCTCCATTAGCGTAACTTCCCTCTGCTGAGGCTAAGCAGAACAAGAAGTTTGGGAGAAGGAATTTGGAACTATGGACAAGTAACACACAAGATAATTTTGAGAGCAATTCCCTTGGTCTTTACTTTGGAATTGAACTTTCTAAGAAATTTCTCTTTCATCTTTATCATATTCCTAGGAACTTCATTATGGGAGACAGTAATGTTAAAAGTTGATGTATCCTAACGTCATTTAATCTCAAAACCATCCCTATGAAGAACTATATTCCACATATATGCTTGAACCAAACTTGGGATGAGAAATGGAATAGACTCGAGTACAGAATAACTTTGGAGCTAATTTATTAATGTTCTTTACTGATTGGTGATAAAATCATTTGAAAGTAAAATTTATATTGCCATCAGCAGTCCCCGAGGGAGCTGCAGAAGAGGAGTGGAGGGTTTTCAATTTCTTAATTTTCCTACAACCGGAGCTCAAGTCTATCTGATTCAGGTGGGAATATTATTAAACAAATGTATCCAATTAAATAAGCTTTTCCGCTAAAAGTTACTTTTTATAAGTAATAAAGCTGATATCTTGTTTTCTATCAATTAGATTCCTTTCTCTTTTCTAGAAATTAGGTTGGGAAAATGGGAGTCATGTAGTTACTGATTCTGTTTTATGCATCAACATTTGCCTCCTCCTATCGTCAAGGAAGTTATTGGATCACAAATTAAACACTTCAACATAGACCGAAGATTCCCGGATAAAATATATTTAATGTGAAGATCATGAAAAAGTTTTGGGATGATACTCATACTTTTGATGTTTGGAGTTTGAAAATAGTTGGCTTTTCTAACCCTGCAAATCTCCCAATTACTAGACTCCTACTCAATTTTGATTGCCGGCTATCGGCAGAGAATGCCTCTGTTCGCACAGCTGTACTCCATTTTATCTCCAGTCTCAAAGTGATTGATTTCTTCCCGAGGTTTTTCTTTCTTCTCTCTCTCTTTTGTGATAAACAAACAAACATGTGTCTGACTTTTCCTAATCTCTTTTGCTAGATCTTCAGGTTTATTAAGCATATGATATGCCTTCCAAGCTATGAAAGATAAGAAATTTATCACGTTTTGCCATAGCATAACAAAGGCCATTTGATTTCCAGTTTCAATATCTATTTCATAGTGCAAGGAGTCCAATTTGTAAGACACAAATTTTAGGATTTGGCTACAGCAGTACCTCAGTACCTCTAATACTAGATTTCTTGTTACATGAAGGCAGTGCCATTGTAAGAAAGAGATCTCGAATAGGACTTAAATAAAATAGAGATTCATTTTTCTCTTGCTTAATAATCCAGAGAGAAATTAAGAGTTGACCACACCATCTTCAGCATATAGTACTCATCTCTGTGTCCTAAGCATAAGCTCTAGGATACTTCATAGTATGTAAGAATGAAGAAAGAAAAATGTATCTACTGGTTTTCTTTTAGAGATTGTGAAGAGACTTGGCATAATTTCTGGTCACAGCCTGTGGTCAGAACTTGATCACACGGCCAAATCTAGCTACAAGCAATGCTGAGGCATGCTATTTCTAGGTGGGCTGTCATCTTCCCAGGCAAAACTCGGGGAAAGGTAAGGAATACAGATATTGAGTGGACAATTGGCTGTCTCTGCACATGCTGAAGCTTGTTTATTTTGAATCTGTCTTTATAGTTCCTTCTTTACAAAGATGATTTTATGAGCATCTTTTTTTTTTTAAAGATTGGCACGTGAGCTAACAATTGTTGCCAATCTTCTTTTTTTTTTTTTTCCTCCTTTTTCTCCCCATATTCCCCTGGTATGCAGTTGTATATTTTAGTTGTGAGTCCTTCTAGTTGTGGCATGTGGGCTGCTGCTTCAACACGGCCCGATGAGCAGTGCCATGTCCGTGCCCAGGATCCAAACCTGTGAAACCCTGGGCTGCTGAATCGGAGTGCACAAACAAGCACTCACCAGTCAACCACAGGCGGGCCCTATGAGCATCTTAAAAATCATAAATGATAATATAAATGCAAATTAAAACTACTTATTATAAACAATTCTTAGAAAACCATTTGGAGTTGATTAATTATTTCTTGGAGATTGGTGAAAATGTTAGCCTTTTCCATTAACAACACAAGTTCATATTACATATTCTAATGGTTAAAAATCTTAGCTAAGAAAAGTATTTCAATATTTTCTCCCCTAGATCAAGATTCTGGCCTCTTTATGGAACTTAAATTATTTTGCTTCCCTGGACAAATAGTCATACATCTTTTATTTTTTTCAATACCTTAGTTGACAAAGGTTGTGATCACTTTCATTATCAATATTCTTTGCAATAGACTTTTTGAAACGTGTTAACTCTTAGATATACCTTCTACTTTCACAATTTCTCATGTAATGGTGATGCCTCTGGTTTGAGGACCACACTTTGACAACCATTGACATATGCAATAGAATTTCAAGGTTCTACTTGTTGTTCCTTTCTCTGTGACTTTTTTCTTAGTCAATTTGCTTCCTGTACATTATAACCTAGGTGTTATAATATGACAATTTTTCTCTCTCCAGCAGAGGCTCTAATATACCTCCTTCAAAGTAATATTAATTGTAGAGTTTAATAAAAACAAAATGACTCTTGGTACATCTGAGGTCATTTAGTTTGATGTGGCCCACTAAAAAAATTATTGAAAATGTTATGTTTGATCTTTAAAAATTGATAAAACTACTTATTCTTACAAACACCTTGCATTTATTTTGATGTAAAAGTCAATTCAGGGTGCCACACCATAACTGAATCAGATAGCATTCTGCAAGAAATAGAAACTGCTGCTAGATAGCTTGTGTTAAAGGGAGTTGTGAGAGGAATATAGGGATCAGCACACAAAATCAAGAGCTATTTGGAGAACCAGATTTGGATACAGGCAAGGACCAAGGTGGCCACAGAAGTGTAAGTAAAAAGAGCCATCAGAAAAATCTCATAGCAGATGTTCTCATAGCACTGAATCCTTGGAGAGATTAAGGAATTCCAATGTTTATCAGTCTTTTTGTCTCTCTACTTGGGTTGCCAATATGAATGTGGGGTGGAGGTGGAGGGTATTTGCAAATATACTACCCACCTAAGAGGAAGAAATGTAGCTAAACACGGTCTCACCAGGTAGTATCCAGTGCTAAAAGGGTTAAGTCTCAAGAAGAAATTAGGGTGGTTTTAAGGAGGAGGAATGACTTCAGGGGAGAAAAAACAACAAGCAAATAAACAAAACTCAAGATTCTACTATAGTCCATCTTTATGGATGCTGAACATAAATTAACCATCTTTTCCTGTACATACGCTTCCACGATATCCCCACATGATACAAGGCAATTATACCATAGAAAACAAAAACATGTCCCTTCCACAAAAGAAGAAAAGCCAAAAGTGACATAATTTTTAGATCTTAGTTCCAGGATTGTGATCTTACAGGGTAATGCTGGATCCTCCTGGAGGTCCTCTCATCTAATTATAATAGTATGTGTAATAACTGTTATTTGTTGAATACTAAAATTTTACCAGACAATTGTTATAGCACTTATTTTTTTTCTTATAATAATCCTGAATTCCATTTTATAGCTATAGACTCTGAGACACAATATTTCTGCTCAAAGTAACTCATCCAAAGTCACATAACTAGTAATTGGCAGGGAAAATATAACGTAAATGTAACTACTACAATACAGCATACATGCACAATGGAAGGTGTGGAGGGGCCCAGGAGAAAGAGAAAATAAGTTAATTAAACTTCATGGTTAAATAAATGACACAGCAAGATAGTAAACATAACTTGAGACTTAGTTCTCTTGTCTGCAACTGACCACCTAGATGTGGCAGATATTTGCCACATCCTTCATCCACTCCTCATAATCTCTTTGTGCACAACTTCAGAAGACTGAAGCATTTTTATTTAATAGGATGACCCAAACATTCATTCTTAATGAATCTGAGCCCAAGTTTGTACTACCTGAGTAGGTTTGAAGAAGCCTCTGATGACTGTTTTCAGAGTGTGTTAGTATAAGGTGAAACCCAGAGGATGCCCCATTTTTCATCCATGTCCTTTCTACTCCAGCTCCATATGCATAATTCTGACAGAGTCAATCACTTTAATAACAAAGCATAACTCACATTTTTAAAAATTTTTTTTCAGAGGAATATTCACCCTGAGCTGACATCCATTGCCGATTTTCCTCTTTTTCTGCTTAAGGAAGATTAGCCCTGAGTTAACACCTGTGCCAATCTTCCTCTATTTTTTTGTATGTGGGACACTGCCACAGCATGGCTGGTGAGTGGAGTAGGTCCATGCTCGGGATCCAAACCCGTGAACCTGGGCCACTGAAGTGGAGCACATGAAACTTTAACCACCAGGCCATGGGTCCGAGCTCACAACCCACTATTTTTTTGCCTAATTTTCTTGTAGCACAAAGATTCCAAATAGCCTAGTGATAGCCTTGTTATCTAATCCAATGGAACATATCATAAATGGTTTCTCTGGTAGAAATGTTTCATCTATAAGCCTTAAATTCTATAATTGAGCCGGCGTGACTAGATAGTAAGCAAAAAAGAAATGCAAGTGTATTTGAAATATCTGGGAGACCCTGCCCTCATATTATTCGGTGGTTTGTAGTATCATTCCTCAGGACAGCATTTGAAACTTACCAAGAATTGTCTTCCATCCAACACAGTTACTAGGACACTGGATCATCCAGTGTTTTGGAAAGCCGTCTGCTTCTGGGTGATGAGAGACATGATAGGACCATTAAACCCCAAGGGTATTAATCTATTGGCTTACATTCTTCACTATGAATGAGGTTCATGTTCCAATGTTTTGTTGGGTACAATATTTTAAAGAAATATGAGACAGTTAATAAATACATGAATGGCAGTACCAGCAAAAGTGAAATATCTGATAAAAGCAAACCTGGACTCCTACTAACTACCAAATTGCTTGCTTGACTTATTGACATATGGTTCCATACCTAGGCTTAGAGATACAGGAAATGGAGTCTGAAAAAAATTATTAGGGAATTTTTTCACGGAGGCCATTATTAAACATTTCCTTATCAACATCCTCACTTTCATATACCACACCTAGGAAGTTATGAATTTTACTGGCATTGCAATGTAGTGACCCTCAGAATCAAACCTTAAATTTGTTTTTCAAGAATTTTGATACTATGTGCTTAAGACAAGAGATTATTTTAGCAAGTTTGGGGTTACATTCAATCTCTTAAATTAACAATACGGAAATTTAAGCTTATTATTCTCTTGCTTTATAATCACTGTCTTCACAACCTCCCTAAATCCCCAATCATATTCAATAGCAAACTTTACCTAGCTAAGCAGAGCATGACCCTCAGTAAACCCTTGGATTCAAATGACCACAGGTGGTTTTTTGTTTTGTTTTGCAGTAGGATACCACAGAGTGCTAAGTTCCCATCCAAGAATATTAATTATATTTTGCTGTTTGCTGCTATGTTTCCCCCATACAACATATGCCCATACCCTGTATTTCCTAGGGAATGTGTTGTTTTATTTATCTGTCAGGTAGTGAGAGAAGAGCACTCAAACACATTGTAGACTCTCCGATAAGCCACAAAGAACAGGCTTCAAGATTGTCCCCCTGGAGGACGAGAAGACTAAGGCATTTATCCATTGACACTTATCTGCATTTGGTTGAGGGAATTACTTCTGGGATATACTTGCATGCTGTTCAGAGATTCTCTATAGCTTGAATAAGTCAAAAGTGCATGGACCTGTCAATCATAGTGTAAGAGTTATCAATTGCTATATAACAAATTATTCCAAAACTTAGTGACTTAAAAAAAAAAACACATATTTATTATATCAGCTTCCATGGGTTAGGAATTCGGACATGGCTTACCTGGGTCCTCTGCTTCATGGGTCTCTCAAAAGGCTGTGATCAAAATGTCCGCCAAAGCCTCAGTCATCTTAGAACTTGAACAGAGATGAAGTCGCTTCCCAGCTGACGCATATGGTTGTTAGCAGAATTCAATTCCTTATGAGCTTTTGAACTAAAGGCTTAAGTTCCTGTCTGACTGATGGCTACAGACTTCCCAATTTCTTGCCATGAAAGCCTCTCCCATATGGCAGTCTGCCTCATCAAAGCATCCAAGCCAAGAAGGCAACAGAAAGAGTCTACAAGCAAGAAGGAAGTGAATATCTTCCGTAACCTAATCACAGGAGTGAATTTGCTCTTCTTGCTTTCTATTTTTTAGAAATAAAAATAGAAGATCACTAGGTCTCACTCACATTCAAGTGGAATGAATTACACAAGAGTGTAAATATTAGAAGGCAGAGTTACTGTGGTCCTCTTAGAAGTCTGTCTACCACAAAAACTGTGCTTAAATCATGTAGGCTGAGGAAATGTGGTCCAGTGCATCAGATCATTTGCTAGAGTTAACTGTGAAATCGTTAAAATGCTTTAATATAGTAAATGCACATGAAGTTTTGACATTCCACATGAACATATTAATGAAAAATATGTACATGACACATATTAGAGAAGGCTTTACATCCATTCATGCTTTGTATCCTAAAAAAAAGGATAAAGGAAGTAATTAATATCTATGTATTTTCAGTAGAAGACACTGAAGGCCAAAGATTGCTTATGGTTTTAAGCTGAGTGGTTTACAGAACACCATAGACAGTAGCATTAAATAGTCAAACTAAAAAAATAATAAGGCAATTTTTCAATATCATTACTTGATTATAACCAAATTAATCATGACTAGCAAAAACACTAATCAAGCCATGTAAAACAAATTATATGCTAGAGAGATTTACAAATGAGTCAAGCTTAGCCTAGCTTTTCTGAACTCAAATCCTCATTAAAAGATTTTTATCCCAGTGGATTTAAGTAAAAGGCAGCAGGACAATGAGTATTTCGTTTCTCCTAGAAAGAGTAGAGGGCTAATGGAGGATGGGAACTATAATTTATTAATTTTAACAATGTAGGCAAATTAAAGTGCTGACTTTTATTTTTTGGTAATTTAAGTAAAAGAGTCGTATCATATAGCTATGCAAAATAAACTTTCCCAGAATCTGTCACAAGAAAATATAACTCTTCTTCCTCAAATATTTTGCTGTGGTCTTACCAATGTTTTACACCAAGAAATGGAGAACTATAAAACTTATCTATATATTTTTTTCTTTGGGAATAACTATCTAGGAAATAGTGGTAAATAATTACAAATTGTTAGAAACATCAATTTCCTTTCCAATCAATCCATTTATCATGTTCTTTGATTTAAGAAACACTTTTTAAATGATATAGATTAATAACTTTCAATAAAAAACTAAAAGCCATTCCTTTACAATAACCTAGGGATTTTGATGTTCTGTGTTTCTGTTATTTGAGATATTGTGCTTGCTGGTATGTCTTACATCTTATGCAACCACTTATTTTCATAGAAGAGGTGTTACTACTTATTATCCTAGTTTATTATGAACATTTTAAACGGGATCCCAAGTTGTGGATTTTCTTCCCGTCTGTATCGCTTTCTGCTTTTCGTAGCAAATTACATCTCTTAGTGTGTGTACGTATGTGCATAACATCCCAATATCTCACAGGTTAGAAATGTATTTAGGAAATAAAGTGAGGAAAGACTAAGTCAACTCAGACATTCTCTTCAAAGATAAAAAATATTGTGGCTTTTATAAATAAATAAGCCTGATTCTTTAGAGAAATTAGGTCTTTAAAAATACTTCAAAAGGATAATAATCTTCACAAGTTTTCTCCAGTAAGTTCACTTTGTGTTCTGACACTCTAAAAGGCACACTACTGCTGTATGGAGCCTATCAGAGATCATTTCTCCTGATGCTAGCTGATCCTGGCTACAGAAAGGGAGGAATAGATACTACGACAAGAAATTCAGGACATAGGAAAAAACAGAAGGAAACTCATATGAGAAGGTCCATAATTTTCCTTGCTTCATCTTTCCCAAGTTCAAAAGAAAAATGAGTTATTTAGTTCAGGAATCTATCATTCTATTTGCTAAAATATGAATTAGCTAGTTGAAATATCTACAAATAATTTATTTAAAATATTTGTTTTCAGTATTAAACTAAGCTTGTATGAGAGTGCTTGCATATGCCAAAATATATCCTATTTTAATAAATTATATTAGTGAATGGAGTTTTGTCTTTAAAATCCAGAGGAATTTTTATTGTAACAGCCTATATTTATATATAGATATAGATATATACTTTCCCTTTGGGCAGTAGCCTTTCTAACAAGTGATAAATTGTTTTTTATAATAATTATAAATTATTTTGAGTAATAAATTGCTTTTTAAACCTTTCTGAAAAATTTGTAGTTTCAAGGAGAAAAAATAGGAAGAACTTACCAAATCATATTTAGATTACAGCTTAAGAGATTGTAAATCATGTTAATAACATATAGTCTATACTATATATTGTATCTGTGCCTGTGCGTCTATATTTATGTATATATATGAATATACATATGTATACACACACACACTCCCTGTCTACAGAAAGAGATGTGTCTTTTGGAAGCAAAAAGCTTATAGCTCAATTATGACACTTAATGAATATATTTATATTTGAGTTTTATATCTTTTTTAAAAAAGTGTAGACCTTCATGATGAGTTAAACACAAAACCAATTTTGTAAACAATAATATAAAAACTTTCTTATTGCTTTCTTATTCATAAACATTAGCCAAATACAGAAAATATCCACACTCTTGCCCCAAAACAAGAATTTACCATGTGTATACCAAGATTAAATTTTTGACGTTACACAACAGATTCCAAAGAAAGTATTAAATTGGGGATTTAAACTGGATAGTAAGTAGAATTTTATATGAGTTGTATACTCCTCTTTTATTTTGGAGTAAACTAGAGCTAAAACTTTGTGTGTGTGCATGTATGTTTTAGATGCCATGATTGTAACTTTGACTTAGTTCTGACTCTTAGTCAATATTTAAATTTTATAATATTAAACTTGGAAAAAATATTGAGAAACATAAAAAGTATAAAAAGTATTCCGCCACATTTAATTGAGTATTTAAAAAGATGCTTAAGCGGGTTAGCCCAGTGGCCTAGTGGTTAAGTTCACATACTCCGCTTCAGCAGCCTGGGGTTTCCGGGTTCAGATCCTGGGTGTTGACTTACACATCACTCATCAAGCCATGCTGTGGCAGCATCCCACATACAAAGTAGAGGAAAATTGGCACAGATGTTAGCTCATGGCCAATCTTTCTCATCCAAAAAAAAAAAAAAAATGCTTAACCTATTACTATCATAAAACTGAGTGTACCTCCTACTGCTATTCTTATCTTATGAAAAAACATTTGTTTAATGATCTTAACTTAATTAAATGATCTTTGATATTTATTTAAATTATCACATTTAAAAAAATTCATTGTAATACATTAAATTACATTAACAGAGTTTATCCTATAGAACTGAAAAATACTACATTCATGATCTTGGGGTATAATCAAAATAAAATATTTCTAGATTTAATATTCTTATATTATATTAAATAATTTCAAATTCTATGGTAAAACTATCTCTACCTCTTCCTACCACCTTATGCTCTATACTCCCCACCAGATGATCTTTTTCCAGAGTTTGCCCCCAGTACTTTTATCTGTCAATATCTCTATAGGAAACAGATGGCACTCTCAAATTAGAATAACTCAAAGAAGTTTTAATAAAGAAACCACTTAGAAAAGTGCAGAGTGTGTATGAGAACCATAAGTTGCTACCATACTGAGAACTGAAGATATTAGAGGAAAGAGGAGTTATGAGAAACCAAAGAAGATCACCACTTTGAAAATGGCATAGCCAACCAAGGATACTTGCAGGGAGGAATCCAGGGTATTAAGTATCCTGACCTTACTCTGATCCCTCCCTTCAATCGCATTCGTGGGCTACATGTTGACTGAAATCAACCAGAAACCATAAGATGAGGAGCCAGATGATATAGCTCTACCAATCAGCCACTAAAGCAAAGAGGATGGGTCTAGATGAGCAAATAGAAGATATTTGGCAGAGTATCACATTAGATTTCTAAAAATAATGGGGAGATTTTGCTACCTGCCTTTTCACCAGGAATTTCTAGATAAGAATGTATATTTCTGAAAACGGTGGAGTCAAAGTAAAAATTGCACCAGACAAAATTAAACAGATAAGGAAGATAATCATAATGGGTGAGAGAAACCATAATGCAACCAGAAATGAGCTCCACTGAAACAATGGCTGGAGATATTTTTTAAGAGCTGGAGTGGGTGGGATAGTAGCCCATCATGTTTGCTAATTGGCTTTATCCAAAAGAAAGGTAAACTTTCTCCAGTCTTCCTGACAGGGTGAGAGGGAGGTCAGGGCCAATGGGCAGCAGGAGACCTATCTAACTAACATTTAGACAAGTGGACAGAAAGTTAAGGCTGTCTTAGTCAATGGTCTCTATTTCTTCAATGATTGCTTTTAATGATTGCTGAACTTAAGTTCAGAGAATTTACAATTCTGCCCCTCTTTTTTTTAACTTTATATATTCAGTAAGCATGTTCAGCCAGGTGTGAATAATCCACTGGGGACCTGTCTGATTTTTCCTGAGCAAGCTCAGCCTTAGGCCTGTGCACAACCTTCCAGACCACCAAGGATAAGTGGGATTTTAGCAAGGCCTCTGGCTATCTCTTATCCTGGATCTCCCTGTTAAATTTCTGGCTGATTTGCCTTTGTGTTGCTTGCCCCAACCAGTACTATCACCTCAAGCAAGCCCATGTTATTTGCCACTGAGATCTCTATTGTTTTTGACAGTGCCCTCGGCGTGGATTTTTCCACACTCGACTCCAAATAAAATTAGCCCATCTGGCAGTGCAGCAGGGCTGCTGGTGCTTTAAGTCTGCCCTCCGCATTGGGGAGATGGAGGCAGTCCTTGGGCGAAATGCCATGGACTTCTCATCTTATCATGACTTAGCAGGTTTTTATGAATAAATAATGCCTCTTGATTTGTTAAGTCTTGTAGTGGTTGTTTTGACAATTTTATTCAGTTTTATCACTGTTTTGCAGGGAGAAGATTAAGATCAACCAAACTCCTCAGTCAGCCATTCTGGAAATCCTACTCCCTGCACATTCTACACTTTTTTATCCCTAATTTTCATGGTGATATAGGCTTTTGATTAATACCGGCCCTGATATCAGTTCCCCTACACTAAACCCAGCATATATGGGGTTAGAACCAAAAGCACTCATCCCCTTTCTCTGCTCTTGTAGTTACACTCAAATGTAAATACCTGTTTCTTTAAACTTTGACTCCCTGAGCATTACAACCAAATAGAAATTACAAATTGTTAAAGCCCAGATGGCTTCGTGCTGGGCTCACACTAAAGTTTTGGCTAATCACTGGTCCTTGAAGTTTATTACAGAGAAACTCATGTCCAGAGACTATCAAGAAACTACAGCTTCCCAGACCCCAACTCCTTGGCTTCCTGGCACTGAAATCCACCATCCACCATGGAGGCAGACAACCCAGGACATCCACCTGCGAATCCCTTATCTCACCATCCCTCCTTCCTGAAAACAGCCTCACAAGGCCAAACACAGGCCACAGCCTCACAAGGCCAAACACAGGCCAGTGGGAAAGTGCTGACCAGCAAAGTCACAGGCTCCCCCGTCCCTACAAGCAGCCACATTCCTCACAAACCTTTAAAAACCCATTACCCACTTCTTAACTGGGAGCCAGCAGTTTCTAAGGCATTAGCCGGCTGGTACTTCCTTTGCCTGGCAAAGAAAATGATTAAAAAGCTGATGTTTTCCTTTCCTTCCAAAACTCTGTTCTCATTGTTCGGATTGGCACCAAGTCCAGAGGCCAAACTTTTAGGAAGAATGCCCCTAGATGTATAAAATGATCCCTATCCCTAAGGTTAGAAAAGCCATTCCTAGAAATGCTTAAATAAAGGATATCTTATTTTTTTCTTTTCTCACCTCATTTATACGTAATGTCACAAATTGTCACCAATCTTATTGCTAAACATTCTTTAATTAGGATGGTGATATTGTGATTTATAATAAATTTATATTTGGTTTTCTTCCTGGTTTCAGACACAGAGCTCCTAAACCCCTTGGAATTTCCTAAGTTCTGAGAACTACAAAGGTGCCTTTTGTTATGTTAATGAGGTGACTTTTGGACCCCCTCTAAGGTTGGGGGCTGGTTGCCAGGGGCACCAACCAAGAATGGAGGATTGGAAATTTCAGTCCCACCGCCTGACCTCTGGGGAGGGGAGAGGGGCTGCAGGTTGAATCAATTGTCAATGACCGGTGATTTAATCAATCATGTCTAGGTAATGAAGCCTCCATAAAAACCCAAAAGGACAGGATTTGGAGCTTCCAAGCTGAGGAACCAGAATTCTTCCACATGCTACTGTGTTGGGCTCAAACTCCAGAAGGACAGAAGCTCCTTTGTTAGGGACCTTGCCCTATGTATCTCTTCATCAGGCTGTTGATTCGTATCCTTCAATATCCTTTGTAATAAACTAATAACTTAGTGAGTAAAGAGGTTTCCTGAATTCTGTGAACTGCTCTAGCCAATTTATGGAACCTAAGGAGGAGGTTCGGTCTTGGGAACCTCTGATTTATAGCCAGTAGGTCAGAAGCACATGTAACAACCTGGCTTTGGGATTGGCGTCTGCAATGGAGGACGGTCATGTGGGACTGAAACCTTACCCTGTGGAATCTGATGCTGTCTCCAGGTACATAGTAACAGAATTGAGTTGAATTGTAGGACACCCAACTGAGTCTGGAGAATGGCTTATTTGGTGGTGGTGTGGGGGAAACCCCTCTCTCCACATTAGAATTGGGTGCAGAACCCAGAATAAGGACACTCCATTCCATACTGCCTTAATTCAGGAAAAATATCATCTCTCCTAACTGATTTCCTTACTTGACCACCTTAAAATAAATATTCCACTGCACTGCCATCATAGAATCTGACTGATATATAAATCTAACCATGACACACACATACTTGCTTAAACATTTAACAGGAACTCTAATACTTCTATCAAATTACAATGCACTGATTAACATTTCAGACAATAATGGACTGCATCTACAATGGTGGTCCCATAAGATTAGTATCCTACAGCCCAGGTGTGTAATAGACAATACCGTCTAGGTTTGTGTAAGTACAGATTATGATGTTCACATGATGAAATGGCCTAATGATGTATTTCTCAGAATGTTGCCTGTCGTTAAGTGACGCATGACTGTATAATCTTCTACCTTATCTAAACCCATCCTACCTCTCTGCCTCCTCTTTACTACCTCCTGCTTGTGCTTTATCTTTCAGTAACATGGAACTGTGTGTAGTTCCTCAGTACACATCATACTGTTTCACCTCTCTGCAACTTGGAACGTTTAAATTACAATGGATGGATTACCTTTCCCTAATATTTGTCTAATTATCAGTTAATTATCCTTCAAGAGTACACAAGTATACTTCCTTAGAACACCCACCCTTGAGGCTGAGTTGGTTAGCTCTTTACCCTCTCTAGTATCTCTTTGTGTATACCCATGATATTTTATCATAGTCTTTAAATCACTCTGCTAAAATTATCTGTTTCTGAGACTTCCTCATCTACTTATATGTTTGCTTCTCAAAGGCACATATTCTTTCTTATCTGCAGTACTTAGCATAGTGCCTGACAAAGAGAATGGGTTTCATAAACATTTTTGAACAAATTCCAACTGATTCTGGCTGACAGAAATGCAAATTATAGTTTATCTTTCTCTATATAAATTTGCATATATTCCTTTACATCAATCCAATTTTTTCACATCGATTCTGTGAACATAATCCCAATGACTATGAACTTCTTTGTAAAATGGCAAGGATGGACAGATGTACAACTCCATGAGCCCAATTATCTTTTGCCTCTGAGGGGAAAGCAAGCTGTCAAAAAAGGGCATTGGACGCCTCACTGTTATTTGCGCTGAGTTAGAGAAAATTACTAATTTCTTCATATGTGAGATCAAAACTGCACTATGTCATTGTATTGCCATGTCGCTGTCCTCCTGTGCTTCTCTTGGCTTTTACAATTTCCCCCAAAATTCATTGCCTGGAGGCACAAAGACTATGCACAGATGGTGCCTACTATACACACAGCAGCCTGACCTATGTTCCTTTTAAGGATTATTGCTATGGTCATTTGGAAGAGGATTGATGACATTCTTATGAAGACAGAGCTGCTGTTTTTGAGAGATATTTGGAATGCAGAAAATTGTACTTCATTTTATGATCTTTCTAAGTTTTATTATACTAACAATTAAATTAAAACTAAAATGGTTTGAGAAATCAATGTCAACTTTATTAGTGACATTATAGTGATACAACACTTTAGTTTCTGAATTACTTTTGTTAATGATAAAAGAGGAAAAGGCAGTACCACTACAAGATGTATTTCAAGTCAGCTCCATATCAATCAGATTTGGTATCCATGTTTCTGATTCCTCAAAGATATCAAGAAACTGGATAAATCATGACAGGATGGATAAAATTCTCAATTAATGAAAATCTCCAAGATTGGGAATTGTATAAACCAGTCTTACACAGAGAACTTAACAGAGAACATGCCTCTTAAATTTATCTCAGACCTCTCTTAATTTATTTAATCATTCAATATATTTTTGAATACTTAAAATATGGGAAGAACTAATATAGGCACTGGAAATATACTGATTTTTCAAAATAAAAAATCTTCATGAATTGGTATTCTAAGAAGGGGAAAAGAAATCCAAATTAACAATGTATAAACATCTCTATCAAAGTCAAAATTAAGGATTCACACTAATAGTGAATATATTCAAGATTTTATTGGATATTCTAGATAATGCAATGAGATAAGAAAAGAAATGAAGTATAAATATCAGGCAAAAATAAGAGCTAGAACTCATTATTTGTAAATAGTATGTTTGTTTACGCAGAAAACAAATAGAACTAATCATCAAACCATCAATAAACACTTCTAATTAATAAAGGAGTTCAGCAAATTTGACCTAACACTAGCTCCACATATTCAAAGTAACAGCATGCCGTCCACTAGCAATATGAAGGGTATAGATGGAGACCTATAATGTTTATGAAAAATATTTGGAGTATTTTGTACAGAAAGGTAAAGGATGTGTGTGCATATGTGTGTGTGTGTGTGTATTCACAGCTACTACTGTCTATACTAACACTAAAGTAAATGTGTGTACACATGAAATGACATTTTGAACAGGACAAAGCAATTCTTTCATTATTCAATAGGAGTATAAATAATAATTGTGTGTTTGGTCATCTATTCTAAAAAAATTCAGGGAGTACATCTGTCAAAAACAAGCAAACTTTTAAAGTGGATATCAACATTTTCTCATCCTTAGAGTATTTCAAAGTACATTTGAAAGATGACAATCTATTATAAATAGTTTTTCAACTTGTAACGTGATGACTTAGATTGTTTTATATTATGATAAATTTTTATACCTGCAAGTCTTATTGGCTGCACCAACCCACTTAGATTTTAAATAACATTTTTAAAAAATCTTATAAACGTTTACAATCCTAGGAAGAATAGCACTGGTACTTTTTCACTGGGTCTTTCGATTTCAATCTCGTGATGCTTTTCCCCCTGATGTCCATCTGTTAGAGCAGAGTCCCGGATTATTGCTACCCTACCCACACACGGAGACTATGCAATACTTGAACAGCTTTCTAATATTGTTGATTGTCTTCTCTATTTTATTACACTCCAAAAAATATGAATTGCAATGAAAAGCTGAAAGTTTGTAGTGACATGAGATATTTAAAAAAAAAAAGGAAGTATTGTTGGGCATATTTCTTATACTGTTCTCTTTTTTCTTTTTGAGATGCTCACAAAATTGTCCATGTGAAGAACTGGTGATTTTAGAACTTCAACTGCTGTTGGGAAGAATTTTCTTGTCTATGCAAGAGTGTAAGAGCTTGACATACTCATTTACTTTAAATGTGAAAACTGTTTGTGCTTGGTCAAGACTAAAAAAGACAAAAATAATTCTGAGCATCGCTTTCGTGTTTTAGAACTATGCAAGCATAGTAAAAATGAACATGAAAAGAAAAAGAACTCTAGGAGTGATTTTTATGTTTCCAAATATCTCAACATTTATTTTTCAGATGGGTATGAAATTTATTTTTACTCCCTGATCATATTATGCCCAGTTTATTTCAGGGTACATGATAGTACATTTAACTGATTTTTTGAATAATTAATTATTGGAATAACTAAGTTCCTTTTTCTCTTTTGTTGAAAATAAACTCTAAATGCCCCAATGATTTTGCTAAACATGTAATCTCGCCAGTCTGCTATGATAGTTTTCCTTTTTTGCACAACATATTATACGTGCTTTCACACTTTAACCACACGTACCCTACAGTGGATATGCCAGGTGAGGATACAGTTCTGAAACAAAGAAAATAAACAGAAACTCTAAAGAAAAAGGATTTTTCTCATATGGTGGTGTTGGATAGAGAAGATGACAAATGAAGGAAAAGAGCAGGCAACTTGAAAGAAAAGAGATATTTCCACTTGGGTGAATATAAGATAATTTTTCTTATTTGCTTCAGTAACTTTGAACATTACCTTGGTAAAGGGCAGATCTGGGAAAGTGAGCAAGAAAAGCATGTGAAATATAACACACTACATTTATATATTTCAGAGGCAGCTAGCTTACCCAGTGGAAAGCTAGGATGCTTAGGACAATAAAGTAAAATTTTGACATGCAATTGTCATTAAATAGGAGTAAAAAGAACAAATGAAAAGAATGGGAAAGTTAGGGGCCGGCCCGGCAGTGCAGCGATTAAGTTCGCACATTCCGCTTGGGAGGCCCAGGGTGGGCCAGTTTGGATTCAGGGTGCCAACATGGCACTGCTTGGCAAGCCATGCTTTGGTAGGCGTCCCACATATAAAGTATAGAAAGATGGGCATGGATGTTAGCTCGGGGCCAGTCTTCCTCAGCAAAAAGAGGAGGATTGGCAGTAGTTAGCTCAGGGCTAATCTTCCTCATAAAAAAAAAATGGGAAAATTAGAGATATATTAGCTATTTTCAGATTTCATTTGTAATTGATACATTTTCAATGGGGTATATTTGTTTTAGAGTATGTTTGTTCAATTAAATTGATTTATAGTATTTTATATTAGAGTGCAAGTAATGATGTGGATATTTTCCAGGTACATGAATTCCAGCTGGCAGTAGAGTTAGAACGAACAAGTGTAAGACAAAAAGGATTTTCAGAATCCTCTTTCATGGATCCTATATTAGCTGATCAAATGGAGCATTCTAAACACCAGATTCCAGACACTTTTTCTTGTGGTTCAACACGTATAACTGGTCAATGAATTTCTTTCTTTCTTTCTTTGATTTTTTATTCTTTTTTATTGCGGTAACAGTGGTCTATAATATTATACAGATTTCAGGTGTACATCATTATATATTTCGATTTCTGCATAGATTACATCATGTTCATCACCCAAACACTAATTACAATCCATCATCCATCACACACATTTGCTTAATCACCCCTTTCGCCCTCCTCCCTCCCTGCTTCCCCTCTAGTAACCACCAATCCAATCTCTGTTTCTATGTGTGTGTTTATCATTCTTTTTATCATCTACTTATGAGTGAGATCATACGGGATTTGACTTTCTCCCTCTGACTTATTTCACTTAGCATAATATCATCAAGGTCACTCCATGTTGTCACAAATGTCTGGATTTCATTGTTTCTTATGTTTGAGTAGTATTCCATTGTTCATATACACCATATCTTCTTTATCCATTCATCTATTGATGGGCATCTAGGTTGCTTCCAAGTCTTAGCTATTGTGAATAATGCTGTGACGAACATAGGGGTGCATATATCTTCATGCATTCACGTTTTCATGTCCTTTGGATAAATGCCCAGCAGTGGAATTGCTGGATCGTATCCTGAGGGAAAGGAACAAACCTGGAGGTATCACACTCCCTGATTTCAAAATATACTAGTCACTTGCTTTTTTTCAAGGCTTGCTTCATTGTTGCAGTAGGCAAAGGCATGAGAAGTAATACCAAATTGCCATTTTCCCTAAACTCCCGTGTTTTGTCTCAGGGCAGGTTATTCTCTTGGTCTGGGTGTTCTACATGAAGATGGAGGTGCCTACTGATGCTAGTAATATGTGACTCCTCTTAGATCACAAACTGAGAGCTACTTGGCAGCTCTTTTCATTTGTTTCTTCAAGGGAGAAACCAAAGTGTTGAGTCAGGGTACAACACATCATCTTAACAAGTAGGATGTTCAGACTGAGAGAACATGTGAGAGGTGAAGAAAATCAGCTAAAACACTATTGGAATTAATATGGGAGGCCAGCAAGGTAGCATGCTATATCATCAATCTACAAAATTAATATTTCTCCAATGAATCAGAAATAACCAGATAGAATGTGTCATGGATAAATTCTTTGTTCATAGAGTAAAAAAATCAATACCACACTTAAGAATAAAGTTACCAAGATATGTGCAAAATCTCTATGAAGAAAGTGATGAGAGTTTGTTTAAGAATAAAAATAAGCTCTAAAAATATGCATAGAAATATCATGTTAACAAATGGAAAGACTCAATATCTTAAATATTTCAGTTCTTTCTATATTTGATAATGGAAGTATAATAAGTAACCAGAATAATATTAATGATAAAGTAGAAAGAATAATGACATAGTGTCACCAAAAAGACTCATACGTATGGTAACTTAATATATGATGAAGTTATTTTAAATCAGTAGATAGAGGATATATTTTAATGGTACTATGAAGAATAAATATTTATAAAAGTATATATGTTTATCTATGTGTATTTAAATATAATGAAGAGATCAGAGAGGAAAATATTGAAACATTTTTGCCTCAGATTTTTAAATTTTCATATATAAGATTACAACACGAAAAGAAGAGCAACATATTAGGAAAATAATTGCTATAAATATACATATATATTATATATCACGTCATGAACTAATATTCATTAATTAATATATAAAGAAAGTATACGAAATGTTAAGAGAGTAAGAACCATCACATACGTTGGCTTAGGTTGTACCTCATATAAGGGTGATTATTGAATGGCAAAAGGGGACTGGATTCCAGTCTACACAGTGTCACCAAACCAGACCAGCACAGCATTGTGTCCACCTGGAGGTAGGCTTTCTTCTCTATTTTCAACAAAGGTGCCCAGTGGCTTATAGTGGCCCTGTTGAAAGCAGAGGATGTAAATAGACAATTAACAGAAGAAATACAAACATGTTCAAGCTACATTTACAAAGGTTTTCAGTATACTTGTAATCAGAGAAATGCTAAGTAAGGCAAGAGGAAAAACTATATATATACATATTAGAATGAATATTTAAATGATTTAAAATATTCAAAGTTGGTATATGAGTAAAAAGAAATAAGCACCCTTTTTGCAATATTAAAGTATAGAACTTTTGGCAGATGTCTTTAAAAATACAAAACATATATAAATATTAACTCAGCAATTCCATTTCTAGGTATCTATTATAAAAATACAGATATAAACAAAGATTCATGAAAAAAGATATTAGTCGCAGCCCAGTTTCTAAAATTAAAATAGAAAAACAAGCAAGTTTTCATCAATGTAATAATGGATAACCAATTATTGTAAATTCATTTTGTACAATAGTACACATACAAAAATGTAAGTAAATGTAAATGTTTATTGTGTGAATATGTAAATAAATGTCTATAATTCTTTATTTATGGACAATAGAATATCTCCATGCATTTTTGCTATGCTAAAAACAAAAACAAGCCACCAACAATTCAATCATTCAACCAGTATTTATTGTGTGCTTACAGGGTGCCAAGAGCCAAATATCATGAACAAGTCTTTGCCTTTGTGTAAGTTACATTTTAATGAGGGAAAAATAAACATGAGCAGAATAAATAAATGAATAAATAATCTATGTAAGAAGGTAATAAATGCTATGGAAAAATAAATTAAACCTGTGAAGTGTCTGGGGTGAGGTACTGGGGCATTTAGTTGTAAATTAAACGGGGTGTCTAGAGTAGACTTCATTGAGAATTTGGCATTTGAGCAAATACCTGAAGAACAGTGGAATGAACCATATAGATATCTAATTAAAGAGCTTTCTGCTGCTGGAAGGGACAGGCAATGCATAAGCCCCAAACCATGCATACGCCTCGCTGGGTGCTAGAGCAGAGCGAGTGGGAGAAAGGGCATTTAGTAAGAGAGGAGGTCAGAATGGAAACCGGAGTAAGACTGTCTAGAGCTTCACGGGTTGTGAACAGTAGGACGACAGCATAATTGGTTGTCTGAAACTGGATATTTGTGAAGTGAAAAGTGACCCTGAAATAATGAAAATTAGATAATGTGTGAAATAGTTATTAATATGTTGACAAATTTGTTTGAATATAAAACGGTTTATTATAAATTTAAAGGAATAAATTGTATGTTTAAAACACATAAATTAAATTTACATTATACTAAAATGTAAATACATTATCTGTAAATAGGCAGGAATATTTGGAGAGTTTTGATCAGAGGAATGTCATGATCTAATAAACTTTAACAGGACTGTTTTGGCTAGCGTATTGAGAATAGATACGAGGCGCAAGAGCAGAAGGTAGCGAGCCTAACCAGAAGCTAGGAGGCCATGCAGTCTTCTAGGAGAGAGATGAGGGCTTGTACCAGGATTTAGCGTGATCATACTTTGGGAAAAGAAATCAAATGTAAGTGGTGGTATATGAATAGGAGTAGAGTCGTAAATTCTTAAATAACGGTCCAAAAGTAGACAGGCAAAACTACTAACAGACTTCACCTCTGGAGAGAAGAACAAATCATCAACTCGTATTTAGAATTTAAGAGTTTTTGTTTGGATTTTATATTGAGTTTTTTTTTTTAAGACTTTGTATTTTTAGAGGAGTTGTACGTTCACAGCAAAATTGAGATCAAGATAAAGAGATTTTTCATATACCCCCTGCCTCAAAACATGCACAGCCTACATTATTAACCTCACTTACTGGAGTGGTACACTTGTTACGATTCTTGAACCTACACTGACACATTATAATTACCCAAAGGTCACAGATTACCCTAGGGTTCACTTTGGTGATGTACATTCTACTGTTTTGAACAAATGTATCATGACATGTATCCACGGTTATAATATCATAGAGTATTTTTTCAGCCCTAAAAATCCTCTGGATTCCACCTATTCATGTCCTTGCCCCCAGCCTCTGACAACCGCTGATCATTTTACTGTCTCTATATTTTTACCTTTTCCGGAATGTCATACAGTTGAAATCATCCAGTACATAGGCTTTTCAGATTGCTTCTTTCACTTAGGAATATGCTTTTAAATTTCCTCCATGCCTTTTGATTGCTTGATAGCTCATTTTTTCTTACCCCAGAATAATATTCCATTCTCTATAAATACCACAGTTTGTCTACTCATTAGTCTACTCAAGGACATTTTGATTGCATCCAAGTTTTGACAATTACGAGTAAGGCTCCTATAAACATATGTGTACAGATTTATGTGTAGACATAAGTTTTCAACTCCTTTGGGTAAAAACCGAGGAGCACTATTATTGGATAGTATGGTAAGAGCACATTTATTACTGTAAGAAAGTGCCAAACTGTCTTCCAATGTGGCTGTACCATTTTGCATTCCCACCAGCAATGTATGAGAGTTCCTATTGTTCCATATCCTTGCCAGCATTGGGTGTTGTTAGTCTTCTGGATTTTGGCCATTCTAATAGGTGTCCAGTGGTGTCTTACTGTTGTTTCAATCTGCCTTTTCCTGAAGGCATATGATCTGAAGTATCTTTTCATATGCCTATTCTGTATACATTCTTTGGTGAAGTGTCTCTTAAGGTCTTCAGCCCATTTTTAGTTGAATTGTTTGTTTTCCTACTGTTGAGTTTGAAGAGTGCTTTGTATATGTTGGAAAATAGTCCTATATCAGATGTCTTTAACAAATATTTTCTCCCTGTCTATGGCTTGTCTTCTCATTCTCTTGATATTGTCTTTTTTGCAGAGCAGGAGTTTTCCATTTTAATGAAGTCCAGGTTGTCAATTATTTCTTTCACAGGTCATGTCTTTGATGTTGAATCTAAAAAGTCATCTCCATACCAAAGTTCATGTAGGTTTTCTCCTGTGCTACTTTCTGGAAGTTTTATAGATTTGTGTTTTACATACAGGTCTATGACTGCTTTGAATTAATTTTTGTGAAGAGTGTGGGTTCTGTGTCTAGATTCATTTTGTTTTTGCATATAGATGTTCAATTGTTTCAGCATCTTTTGTTGAAAAGACTTTGCTCCACTGTATTACCTTTGCTCCTTTGTTAAGATCAATTGATTGCTTCTATGAGGGTCTATTTCTTGGCTTTCTATTCTGTTCCATTCATCTATTTGTCTGTTCATAGCACCACCCACAATCTGAAGCAAAGTCTTGACCAGGAAAAGAATTTATTGAGCCTACTACTATTGTTTTTGAACCTATTGGTAAAGAGCTAACAGCATATTCTAGATTTCTTAAATTGAGATAAGGAAAGTGAGATGAGGAAGCCAGAAATTATTGATGACTCTGGTAAGTTTTCTATACTAGAAAGCATTAGAGTTATCTCCCCTCTAATGCAGATAATCTGATACTTAACTTGACAACATAAAACTTGTCCTGGCTGCATACATAGAAATATAGGGACATGGAAATGCTCCTCTCAATTTTATAAAAAATAAAAATGGTCTTTACCGAACATGAAAAGACAATTAGCTTTGCTATGCCTTAGGAAATTTCATAGATCTATTTCTCAAATATGGAGGATTAGAAAGCAAATAAAAAATATGAAAATGATAGCTCTTAGATTACTTTCAAAATGTACATATTTTGCTAAATTCAAATCATTTTTCAAAGGTCATCTATCCTAGTTCTTAAATAATAAATAAATCTAGATAATAAAAAATACTTAACTATTAATTGGAGTATGTCAGCCGCTATTGAAGGAAAAGAGACAATAGATGAATTTCCTTTATCTGAGGAAGAAAAAATAGGACAGTACTTCTCTTACCAAAATTACATAAATATGTAAGTTATTGGATTGATTTATTGATTTCCTCAAGTTATTATTTTTAGAGAAAGTTATTAGATGAGTGCGCTAGTAGAAATCTACAAGAAAACTCTCCAAACTTACATATCAGAAAAGCAGAGATCAATAGGAGAAGTAAATTCATTTTAAAAATCAGACATGAATGTGAGATATAAGCTCTAGAGCAAATTAAATTCCCCAGAGCTGCCCATCAGCCAGCCATGGCAGGATTGAAGGTCAGTGTTGCTGGATATCTGGCTAAATTTCAACTCAATTTGAGCCCTGATCAGTGATTCAAAACTGACCCACACAGATGGGCAACCATGTGGTGCCCCAGTGCATATTAATCAGAAGATTCCCCTATTCCAAAAGGAATAGATCAGATGTTTAAAAAGAAACTATATGAGGACAAAATGTGGAAGGCTTGAGTGAAGTGCCAAAGGATTCTGAGACATTTTATGTATTGACCCTTCACGCCGTGGTGCCTTTTTGCCCGTAGGGAATCTAGATCCTGTGTAAGTCATTTTCCACATTTGAAAGGAACTAATAAAGGAATGAACATTTAGTTTAAATGATTTATAGGCATTTTAGCTTTATAGAATACAAGACACCCTAACTTTCTATTTTATTTGTTCTCTATGGTGAAATATATTTAGCTTTTATTCATTTATTTTGTGCCTGATCTTCTGTCCTCGGTACCATAGTGGTATGGCAAACTGGAAGTGTGAAGTAATAAAATCATGAACGTACATGACTTTTAGAATTCTATTTACCTTTAGCATCCAAATTTAAATAATGTCTACATTGGGTTAAATAACTTATGCTTTTTCTATTATCTAATTATAAGTATCTTAAAAAGGTTTCTATTTTCTCAATATGCTTTGGTAAAAATGAAACTATGCATAGGCCAAACAAATGATAGATGTAACCAAAAATATACGATGAGGTAAAAGTTATTTGAATACCTTATATTCTCATACATTTTTTTATTTCCTCAGTAGATGAATTTAGAAGACAAGAAATAACTGGAATAATTTTATGACCAGCCAAAATTATTCAATGCAGCAAAAACTGATTGTCACATCTTCACACTATGAATAGAAAATATAATAAAAGAAATACTGATTTAAAAGATTCACTTAACAATGATTATCTAATTCTCAGATTCTGACAATCTCTTGCATTTAGACAAAACTTCCATTAAAAATGTCTTATTTTGCCAATTTAAGTGTACTCTAGAGAGTAACTTCACTCTTCATTATATAACCAAATGAACCTTATCACATCTCTGCCTCCTTTTTAATCATTACTTTGCAACAGTAACCAAAAAACACAGCAGCATTCTTAAAAGTACATATTCAACTACTTCAATAAAACCTAGAATTTCTTGGTATCTATCCTGGACGTCTTTTTTTCCTGTTATATACTCCTTTGTTCTTACTGATATTTTTTGTTTTTCCACCATCTATACGTAATGACTGTGATTTATATCTCTCTTGAAAAGTAATAATTTTCTATGTAGTTTTATATTTCTCCTTTTTTAGAATAAGATTTTTAGGCATATTCTCAAACCAAATATGAATAATCAGAATTTGTTTTATTTTTTGAGAGCTTTCCCCTTGCTGATCAGTTGGACGGATATTCTTGGTTCTATCCAGCTAGGCATCACTCAAACATTTTCACACTCAACATTGTCCTATTTATCTCCAAAGCACAAACAATAACAATAACCATTGACAGTTCCGAATGGGCTTGAAATTGTATTGTGATCTTTACCTATGTTATGTCATATATTAATTCTCACAATGATCCCATTGTATGCTACCATGGCATACTCTATTTCTGTTTTCTCATATTCACTATACTTGAAAGTACATATTCAATTTCTATTTGTTCCACTTAATTTGTAAGCTCCATATTAAATACTCTCTTGACATGTATATGCCTTTTTTATGGGAAAATTCATAATAATATGCCTGTTACAATGCATTTGGTCAATAACCATTTGTTGAGTAAACAAGTTAATGATTGGAAGAGGAAGATATTGTTATTGTTAGAAATGCAGAATCTGAGGCTAATCAAGCTTCAGTAACATGCCACCATCACATAGCTTATAAGTCGCAGAGGTGGGAGTCTAAGGTCCACATATTTCTCTATGCAACCTAGATGCAACCTCACTCAAAGGCCCTTAGTGTTACTATCACATTAGCATATGTAGATATAGACCACCTTTCTTGACTGACGACTTTTCTTTGTCCTATCTAGTCAATTACCAAGCCTCATTCTTTCTTTCTTTTTTTTTAGCAATTTTTTTCTCATCTTAATTTTTTTTTTTTGTCCATTTATTCAATAGCTACTTTATCTCAGTGGTCGGGTAACTGATTTTTTTTGTTTTTGCATTATTTTCTCTCTGATAAAAATAGCCAAACACAAGTGTTAGTTTTAATTTCTTAAAATATTTCATTTTTGTTTTATAACACAACTTTTGGCATAAAGTGTCATCCTACACAGGTTCCAAATTGTACTCCATCTATGCCTAATGGTTTTCCAGGGATGTGGTGAGGGGTAGGGCCTGAGGAGGCATTGCTATAATCCCCCAATTTAAACAGAATAGTTCTATTTTAGTCAGTTTTATATATTGATTTTTCCTCCATGTTTTAATTTGAAGAGAGGATTCTGATACTGTCATTAGCACCAGCAGTAGTAGTAGCAATTATAGTAGAAATATTTGTGTCTTTGTTACTTTTCTTGTCATTGAGTCGATTCCAACTCCTGGTGACACTGTGGACAGCAGAAGGAACCCTGCCTGCTCTTTTTGCGCCATCCTCTCACCTTCTGACCCTGTATCAGACAATGCTCCTCTGCTATTTGCAGGGTTTTCATGGCCATTTTGGAAGTGAGTGGCCAGGTCCTTATTCTTAGTCTGTCTTAGTCTGGAAGCTCCACTGAAACCTGTCTAGCATTGGTGACCCTGCCAGTATTTGAAATACCAGTGGAATAGCTTTCAGCATCACAGCAACATGCAGCTGCCTCAGTATGACAACCAACAGACAGGTGGTGTGGTTCCCTGACCGAGAAACAAACTCAGGCCTTAGTGGTGAGAGCGTCAAATCTTAACATTGATCTTGGAGCTCTATGATTGTCTCAGTGTTCTCTAGGATATCCCCATCACATTGAGCTCCTTCCCCTGGTTGTTGAGTTGGACTTCAATTACTCATCAATTTAAGTCTAAGTCAGAGCCACAGAGGTGTGATACAAGCTCTGCCTCTGAATCTAGTGAGGGATTTCATAAACTTATTGTGTATGTGATGTACTGACCAAAGTTAGTTATTAATTAGTATTAAAATGCCTTAATCATTAATTTATTCTCCATCTTTATAAATATGTTATTTCATAAATGTTAGATAAGTGGAATCATGCAATATACATCCTTTTGAAAACTGCTTTATGTAAAATTTCCTTAAGATGCATTGAAGATGTTAGGTATATAAATAGTTCTTTCCTTTTTATTGCTGAGTGGCATTTCATGGTAAGGATGCATCACAGTTTGTTTAACCATTTACTCATTAAAGCATATTTGGGGTGTTTTCAGTTTTTAGTTACTACAAATAAAGCTGCTATAAACATTAATGTACAATTTTTTTGTGAAAATAGATTTTCATTTCTCCAAGATATATACCCAAGAGTATAACTACTGGGTCATTTGGTAAGTCAATTTTTGGTTTAAAGAGGAATTACCAAACAATTTTCCAGAAACCTGTATTTATATAAAACTTCTTGGAAAAAAAAATAGGAGAAAATTTTGGAAACATAGGCTAGCTAAAAATTTTCACCAAAAGAAAGATCAAATAAAAGAAAAAATATATAAATTGGACCTCATTACAAATAAAAACTTCTGCTCTGTGAAAGATCCTGAGAAGAGGATGAAAAACCAAACTACAGGATGGAAAGAAAATCTTTAATAATCATATATTGGATGAAGAACATGTATACAAAATATGCAAACAATTCCCAAAACTCAGCATTAAAAAAAAAATTCCAATTAGAAAATGGGTGAAAGCGAGGAAAAGACATTTTACTGAAGAGGATATACAGAAAGCAAATAAGAACATGAAAAGGTGTTCAACATCATTAGCCATTAAAGATACGCAAATTAAACCATAACTGGATATTATGACGTGTTTCTATAAGAATGCCTAAAATTTCGAAAGCACTGGCACAAAATGCTGGTGATGATGAGAGGAAACTGTGTCAACTCATGCACTGCTGGTGGAACTTTTACGCGCATTCTTTGTTACGGACCAATTTGTGTCTCCCAAAATTCTTATATTGAAACTGTAACCCCAAATGTGACTATATTTGGACATAGAGCCTTTAGGGAGATAATTAAGGTTAAATGAGGTCACAAGGGTGGAGCCCTAATCCTATATGACTGACGTCCTTAGAAGAAGAAGAAGAGACACCAGAGATCATTCTCTCTCTTTGTGTGTGAGCACAGAGGAAACTCCATGTGAGGACACAGTGAGAAGGTAGCCATCTGTAAGCCAGCAAAAGAGGCCTCACCAAAAACCGACTCGGTGATACCTTGATCTTGGACTTCCAGGCTCCAGAATGATAAGAAAAGAAGTGTCTGTTGTTTAAGCCACCCATCTGTGGTATCTTGTTATGGCAGCCTGAGCTGACTAAGACGTTCTTCTCAAGTGAAAGGAGATCCCAATTTTTCTAACTGTGGAACAAGTTACAAGAGTAACAATGAATCCAAAGACAAAAACCAGCAAAAAAGCTATTAAAACCAAACAGACTTCTCTCATTAAATGTTCTGCCTTCCAGCTTGGTGGTACAATGCAATTGTCATATCCTTAAACCACACAAGAGCTTTAATTCTGGGAGGGGTGAGAGGAGAAGCCTAGTGTTTCTCCAAGAGTACAGAATGTGAAGAGTTCATGGTACCATAGCATGGACTACCTTCTGTTGTGTTTATTAATAAACTTATCTATTTCCTTATTATGCTGTGATTTAATTGAAGATAAAACCCAAAAATTTCTTCTAAAACTTAGCAAAGAAAGCATTACAGGGTGGAAACAGAATAAATGCAGAATGAGTAAACATTAAATTTATTGGCTCCTTATTTTGTACAAGACAGTACAAAGCGTCAGTGGAGGACAACTTTATTTTCTCAGTTGCGCATTCTGAAAAAGGAAGCAAATATTTCAAAAAATATATAAATTTAATAGTAGAATTGGCTCAGCGCTATAAAAGAGAGATGATCATAGTGTTATGAGACCGCTTGTGTGCCCTCTTGCCCCCGACTAGTTCTAGTCTGCAAAAAATGTACTCCTTTCTCCCTAAGGAAGCTACCTCCCTATCACAAGCTAAGATATGAAATGTTTATGACAATGAACTATCTAAGCAGAAATATTAAGTAGAATATTGGAAAAGAGAATCCAGTTTCAGAAATGTATACTGGATTAGAGATATAAAACGATGTGGAAGTCTGCTGCATGAGAAAGCTATGTAGACTAAAGGGAAATTAGATGAATATAAGAGAAGCATTTCAAGAAATTTGGAGATATTTTAATAAAAATCAAAAGGAAGAAAAATCACTCATAAAGACTTAAAAAAATGACGTAAGATGGTTTTAGATAATATTATCTAAGTTATCCAATGTAATCATATATGTGTGTGTGTGTTGGTAATTTATGACATTATCAACAATTCCCATTAATCTTTTCATGGTTTTTTCTAACATTATGCTTTAATCAAAGTTCTCTGGCAGATGGTGAGGAGGGGATTGAGTTGGCAGAAGGGGGCATATTTTCCATCATGCAAACCATGGTGTATATAGACAGCCAAATAATTTTCCTCCATATAAGGCCAGAACTGCAAGGAAATTAAACATTTTTAAACTATTAAGTCAAATTATCTTACTAGAATAAAATTACTAACAGAGAATGGAACAGCATGAACTAAGCCTCTTTATAAAACTTCTAAATGGTATGTTTTATTCATCTGCGTACATACTCCCACAAATTGGCTATTTCAAAATGATTGTTTTCAATAATTTTTACCAAATTTTTTAGAGAAGACTTACCATGTAGGTAAGTTCTGTACTTCTCTTCTTGCCCTTGGAGTCTTAAAAAATGCTGTAAAAACCATGAAATTTCTCACCATATTAAAATACTCCTAAGTAAATATTCCCCAATCAAAGTTTCACTTTGAGCATTTTATGTGAGTTTGTAGGAGAGCAAAACACATCACACAGTGATACAGATATCAGTTTTCTCCCACTCAATGACTTTTTGTATATTCATCTATAATTTATTTAAAGAATTTCATTCTGGCACAGAAATGATTCATCTGTTCTCTTAGCAGTGGATGAAGATACTCAATTAAATCAACAAATTGGGATTATTACCCAAATTATGAACTTTGAAATGTTGCACAGAAATCTATAGCAGAGATAATACTGTTCATTTGATGGTAATTTATCTAATTCTTCATAAATTTGCTTATTTTTCACAGTTATTTTACATTTGATATTGACTCACTCTGAATGACTCTATCTTTCCACAACATTACTGAGGACACTTAACAGGATAAATCAATGCATTTGTTTAGTGCATTTGAAATAAACAAACCCTTAATGTTTAGTAATATACATTTAATATTCAGAAAATAATATATTATGTTTATTTTCAAATTTATATTGAGACGAAACATGCTAGCTGTCTTTGTGCTTTTAGAATAGACAGCCAGAAGGAGTGCATCACAAGCACTCAATCATGAAAAAGGTACACATTAAGGCACGTGCTCAGGTCAAAATGACTGATTTCCTAACATACATTACCTTTTCCTTTTCCCATTCCTAAGAATAAGCTGCAAACTTCTTTTTAAAGAAATGTGTCAATAGCTCACAAAATTTAAATGATCATGTGTTCGACAGAGTAATTCAACTTCTACAAATGTATCCTGTAGATATATTCATACATATACACAAGAGATGCAAACTTTTAGATAGAGTTATATAGATACACCAGTACGTATACGTTAGAATAAATTTCCCCAACAAAACAAATATATTTAGTAAATATATGTATAACGTTGTGATGTTATCATTGAAAAATTAATATTTTATTAATTTTTATATTTAGCATTCAAAATTACATTCATTCTGCATCGCCCACGTGTCATTTCTGCATACCCCTCTGTACAACTTCACTGCTAATTACTTTGCTCTTATCAATCATTTTGTCCCGCTTCTACTCTGATATGGCTATAGGCATAGGTATTGTTACAGATATAGATATATTCTTCTCAATTTTATTTTTTTATCTTTACTTTTCACTATTACACATAAAGCATCTCCTTTAAAACTAACTTTGAAACTCAACATTGCCAATGTATGACTATTACCCCTTTTATATTATTTACATACAATCATCCTTTAAATGCTCAATTCATATTTCAGGTTAGAATTGATGGCAATTTTTCTCCAAAAAAAGGTCTTCATATTCATTTTCTTTTATATAGCAATGCTCTACGTGAGAATGGTCAACAGATTTTAGAAACTTCAATGGTTGGTGGAGGAGACTTCCAGAAAGGTGGTAAGAGGAGCTTGGTGGACACTATCCTTGGTGAAACAGTCTGTGAAATGGTAAAAATTATAAAAACAAATATGTCATATGTAGACATTTGCCCCTAAGGGAAAACAGTAAATGGAGGAATACTTATTCAATAATATATACTAAATCCCAGTAAAATAAGTGAGAGTCTATGGCCTTTGAGCCACAACTCACTTAAATTTCCTACTTCCCTCTTCCCCGCCAGCTCATTGTGACAGCAGCTCTTCACCGGTCAGATGTGACCAAAAGACCAAACCCCTCTCTCCACAAACTCCTAGTGTAGGGCTCTAGTTTCAGTCTAGAGCTTCAGTTTCACACCAGGAGGGCGAGGTTGCTGACATCTCTTATGTCCAACTCTGAGTTGCAGAAATTCTATCCCAAGGAGCTGGGGCTAAGGTGACTGCTTCCCCTAACACACCTTCAATTACTCATAGAGCGGGAGCTCTATTCCAAACAGCAGACTCAGAGTATTGGGCCTGTTTTGGCCCTACTAGAGGTTTCTCAAGAGGTGGAGTTTCCATATCTGGAGGAACAAGCCAAGAAGACCAGTCTCTACCATCCCTGGCCAGTGCCCAGCTTAAAAAGCAAGGATGACAGCAGAAACAGACTGCTGTCTTCAACCTGAGCTCCAGGGAAGTGGTACAGAGGTTCTGTCCAGGCTGTCTAAGGACATGGCCTTTATTTGGAACAGAGAATGGGGAAGTTCATGACCAAAGGCAACTAAGAAGGGGCTGGTAATTCTATGATAAAAAATTCTAAGAAAATGGGGCTGGCCCCGTGGCCGAGTGGTTAAGTTCGCGCGCTCCGCTGCAGGCGGCCCAGTGTTTCGTTAGTTCGAATCCTGGGCGCGGACATGGCACTGCTCATCAGACCACGCTGAGGCAGCGTTTCACATGCCACAACTAGAAGAACCCACAACGAAGAATACACAACTATGTACCAGGGGGCTTTGGGGAGAAAAAAGGAAAAAATAAAAAAAATCTTTAAAAAAAAAAAATTTCTAAGAAAATGACAAAACAGGTGGAAGTTTAACACAGAACTAGGAAAAGAGGAAGCTAAAATGAACCCTCTGGAATCAGCCTCAAATAGGAGCAACACCCTACACCTGCAACGGGGCCTAAATCTTATTGCATCATAATGTGAAGAAGCAATTTATGCTCCTCGATGTTGTCAAAAAGAATAAAGCATCAACTGTCTATTAGAAGAGAGTAACAGCTGAGTGTTATACAATAAAGGCAGATCAGCAAGAAATTTACTAGGGAGATCAGGAAAAACACAGTAAAGAGAGCCAGACTAAAACCACAGTCTTCTCTGGTGGTCAGGGAGACTCTGTGCATGCCCAAGGCTGCACTCACTGAGGAGCAATATCACAGAGTGCACACAGTAAGAGAAATAAATTCCACAAAAATAGTCCATCTAAGTCACCAACTAATTAGATAAGCAAACAACAACAAGCCCTAGAAAGGAAGATTGGATCAGTATCCACAGTTGCTATAACATATTATCTAAAATGTCAGTTATCAACAAAATTTATGAGATATGAGAAGAAACAGGGATGTGTGACCCACATTCAGGAAAAAGACACACAATAGAAACTACCTTTATGGGTACCTAGATGTTGGACTCAGTAGACAAAGAATTTACGGTAGTTGTTGCAAAAATGTTCAAAGAACATGCTTAAAGAATTCAAGGAAGTTGACACTGACTCATCAAATAGGGAATATCAATAAAGAGATGGAAATTATAAAAATGACCAAGTTGAAATTCTAGAGTTGAAGAATATACCAACCAAAATGAAAATTTATGAGAGGGGCTTAACAATGGATTTGAGCTGTCAGAAGAAAGAATCAATGAATGCAAAGATAGGTCTATAGTGATTATTTAACATGAAAAGAAGAGGAGAAAAAAAAGAGTGAAAAAATAACAGAGCTTCTGAGAAAAGTTTGACATAGTTAAGTGAACCAGATGCGAAATCATCTTTTGCAAATAAAATAAAATCAACACATTCTCAGATCAAGAAATCTAAAAGAATTCATTGTAGCAGAAGCAAGTTACAACAAGAAGCAAAGGATGCTCTTGAGGCTAAAAGCAAGTGACATCACACAAGAATTCAATTCTATTTAAAAACACAAAGACTCCTTCTTATGGACTGAACTGTATTCCCCTCAAAAATTCTTGTATGACAGAGCAAAAGGATAAAGAATAAAAAGGGAGAGAGCAATGGTGTAATACTAGAGAGAAATTCTGACAGGATTCCTGGGAAAGCAACACCAGTTTGGCATGTTAGGGGCCTTGCTTGGGGGAATGAGGAAATAACATAAGTGGAGATATTGACATTGACACAGCGAGCACCACATGTATTGACAATACTGAGGCCCCTACCTGGAATGATCTCATAGGCAACAAACAGGAAAAAGGAGATTAAGGCCATGAGAATCATTGAAGTGGAGAAGAAAAAAGGAATACTTCCTGTGAACCCAAAAATACATAGCAAGGGAGATTTTAAGAGAATCTAAAGTCGTACCTAAACTGATGAATCAAGAGGCAGAAAAATCTATGTGGATACTATTAATGTGACACCATTTTTACACTCTGGAAACACCTATAGAAATTTGGTGTTTAAGTTTACTATTTAGCTATTACTGCGTAACAAACCATACAAATACTCACACATTGAAACCACAATTTATTTAGCTGATAATTCCGTGGATTGGTTGTGCAATTTTTTGTCTCAGCCAATTTAAATAACCTCTGTTAGGCTCTTTCATTAATTTTTCTGAGCAGCTTGTATGTTGGCTGGTACCTGGATGACCTAAGATGCCTTCACTCATATGTTCATCGTTTGGGTGGATGACTATTTTATGAGGCACCTCAGTTCTCTTTCATTTGATGTTTCTTCACCCCTTAAGCTAGCTCTGAGTGTTTACCTGGTGATTTTGGTTTCTGAGAGCAGCAAGAAAAGCAAAAATCGAATGCACAGGCAGTTGTCAAGC
This sequence comes from Equus quagga, assembly GCF_021613505.1. Taxonomy (NCBI): domain Eukaryota; kingdom Metazoa; phylum Chordata; class Mammalia; order Perissodactyla; family Equidae; genus Equus; species Equus quagga. The sequence continues at coordinate 122,570,598 of NC_060270.1, read as the reverse complement.
TTCTGCTTGCATCATATTTGGTAATGTCTCATCAATCACACTGCTTTAAAATTTTGAATTTGCTTATCATTTATTTTGATGTTGTTTTACTACTCAAACTGTGGTTTGTAGACAATAGCGAGGATGCTGCCTCTGTGTAGTTAGAATTGCATTATTTCAGCTTCTACCCAGATATACTGTCAGAATCTGTATTTTAACAAGATTTTATATGATTCATATGCCCATTAGAGTTTAAGAAGAACTATTTAAATTTATTTAACGGAAAAGTGCTTATCTATTTAAAGGTTTTTGATTTGCTGTTAATATAAGAGCAGATGCTATAACCATCTATTTTATAAGATCTATAAATGTGTAATACAGTGAGTGGGGAAAACAGCATAAAATTTTACAATATAATCAATCATTACAAATTTAAAATTTTAATATATAATATGTTTATTTTAAAAAGTATATTAATATTTAATATATATTATTATTGGGTTAACTAACTTAATATTCAAATATACAATCAGAAAAAAACTCCACAAAGCTCTCTATAAAATATAGATATATAATATATAGAATAGATAGATTTATTAAAATTTATACTTGTTTTATATATATTTATATATTATTCATATTTATATTATAAATTTGTTAAAATTTATATACTCTATAAATTTTAAAAGCATTGATTTATCATCAAGTCTAGCACATTTGAGTACTGAACTATTTCTCTAATCTATTACTTTTTCAATTCCATTGCCATCTTTCCAGAGAAATTTTCATTACTGCTCACATAAACCACTTTAATTATGTCTATCCAATTTCCTCATATCTGGACTCAACTTCGAGACTATAATTCCAGTGTCCTTCTCAATCTCCAGACAGTTTCTGAATGATGGCATGGTTTTTTATGTTCCTCTAAATGCCTACCCCTCCAAAATTGACAATCCCTCTCTAAATTGCTTCCTTTGGCATCAAAATCACATGCACTGCATTTTGCACATTCCAACTCAAAGTCAAATAATTCATTATCACATTCATTTTGCCCCATTTATATTCCCTGGCAAGTGCCCTGGGTGCCTCCCTCTTGCTCACTGGAATAAAAGTATTCCTTCAATGCATGTTAACCACAAATACATCTTTATTGCATTGTTTTGTCATTATCTCTTTTTCTCCTCTTTTACATGATGAGAGGAGCTACTTAAATATTCACTAAAATAATATATATTTTTAGTATATAGTATATATTAAAGGTGCTTGCATTATCTTAGTCATTTGATACCTTCAGTATCAAATACTGTACATTTAGTTAAAAATAAATAGAGCATACATGCAGCCATAAACACAAAACTCAAAAGCCTCATTGAGTGTGAAGTGCCTTCTGAATACAGTATAAACCTGTCCGTCTGGTTTTCAGACTTTTCATGATCTGGTTAAAAACTGTTTTTATTACTTCATATTTTCTATTTATTGTCACTTAATCTAAACAAAGTACTTTACTAATTATTTTCTCTTTCTCTATTTTGTTTTCTTTTCTTTATGCCTTGTTCATTTTGTTTCCTTGTAACATGTTTTTTATCTCCCATGCCCTATTCCCTCATAGATTTCTGTTTATTTTTGTTCATTTTTAATCTTAGGAGTTTGAAGATTCATCTTTGAACCAGCACACATTCTAAAACACATGCTAAGTCTATCCATGAATGACAGCTGAAATGTCACGAGAGGCTTCTTTTTCTGTAGAAACAGCGCCACATCATTCTTGCCTGTGCTTCCCTTTGAAATACTGTTTATTTTCATTAGGCATGTATCAGCAGCCAGTTTGGCAAGTTTCCTATATTGTAATACGTCTAGAGACTTTCATATCTAAGTTTCTACCTAGTACATTTTTTCCTTTGATCTTCTTTATGGCACAGATCTACTGGCAGCAAATTCTCTCAGTTTTCATTTGGCTGAAAATTTTTTCTTCCTTCATTTTTCAAGTTATTGCTGCACAGTGCAGAATTCTGGGTTGAGAATTTTGCCTTTAAGTATTTTGAAGAATCACTCTATAGTCTTCTGGCTTTCATAGTTTCAAAATGTAAGCCTGCTGTGTTGCTGATCTATGCTTCTCTGTATGTGATGCATCTTTTTTGTCTGGGTACCTTCAATGCTTTATAACTTTGATTGTAAACAGTTTAAATATGAAATGTCTAGGTGATGTGTGTATATGTGTGTGTGAGTTTGTGATGTTCATCATGTTTAGGGCTCACTGTGATTCTTGGATCTGAAGTTTGATGTCTTTTGCATGATTTTTGGAAGATTCTCAGCCATTATCTCTAAATATTTCTTCTTTCTTGTTTTCTCTCTCTTCTCCTCTGGGATTCCAATCACATATGTATGTGCTTTTTAACTATCCCACAGTTTTTGAATGCTCTCTTCTATTTTTTCTCCCTAGAATCCTTCTTCTCTGTGTAGTTCATTGGAATAATTTTTAATGACCTATTTTCAAGTTTCCAGATTCTTTCCTCAACTACGATGAGTCCCTTCGTGGGCCTTTCAACATATTTCTTCATCTTTGTTACCATAGCTTCAATTTCTAGTATTTCTATTTAAATTTTATTATTTACAATACTTTCTGAAATTCCCCATCAAGTTATGTATATTTTTTATCTTTCCCACTAGAGATTTTGTTACCCATTATACAATGCAATACTTACGTAAAATTCTCTGTATTGTAGTTCCACCAACTGGCTCCATCTCTGAGTCTGGTTTTATTGTTTGCTTTATCTCTTGAAAGTGAGTTGACATTTTTTTCTTTTTGTGTGTGTTTTTTCTAATTTTATTTAAAGTGCTGCACATGAATTCTGGACATGGAAAAGCAGAGACTTAGGTAAATAGCATTCGTGCCTGGAAAAGGGCGTACTTTTTTTAGCTTGATGAATATTGTGGGGGTTTAGTCAATCTATTCCAGAGTTGAGGTGGGTTTGTTTTCGGGATTTTTTTGTTTTTTGCTTTTCCATTTTACTTCTCTTAGTATGGTTACTTTCACTGCATCACTGGGATAAACCTCCTCTAGAGTAACATTGTGCAGCCAGGGATAGTAAAGGAGTTTTTTTTTTTTTTTTTTTTTTAACTAATGATCCTGTTTTACCTTCAATGTGCAGTCTTCCATTTACACATTTGACTCAGAGTGGATCTCTGTCTATGCTTGTGACCTTCCCTCCAGGGTAGAGTACTATTGCTTGTGACTCTGTTCTTGATAATTTGGTGGTGAGACATAGTTGGAATTTTCTGTTGTCCTTTTTCATCCTCATTTTAGGCAGGCTCTGTTTCCCTACCTAAATGATTACCCCGAGTCAAATGCAAGTGCAAAATTCTCCCCATGGAGATCTTCTTTTTAACCCCCTTCAGGTGAATATCTACTTTCTTTCTTCTGAACCCCATGGAACTTGATTTATTCCTGTTACTGGTGATTTCCACATTTTATTTTGTGATACATATGCAAAAATTTTCTCTCTCCTATGAGGTATTAGGACTTTAAGTGTTTACAATGTTGTCTTACAAATCTTAAAATTCCCAGAGTAGGTAGAACACAATGAGTTATCAGTAAATACCCAAAGAATAAAACCACCTTTTAATATAACCCAATGTGTGATGCATATTTGGAGAGATGCATGCAGAACTCAGTGTCAACAGCTTATAGCTTAAACTAATCATTCTAAAATGAATGCTTTCATGTGTAATAAGAATAAAAGTATTAGATGGAAAGGAGTCTGAATATTGATTCATAGACTTCTCTCCTAAATTACTGACTCCACATTTCATGCTATTTAATTAAATTAAAACTTCTGGGGCATTCAAGGTAAGATAAGGATCAATTTTTTTTAAAGGTACAACCTCACAAAGTTTTGCTGACTCTGCAATACTAACATATTTTATTTCCTTATAGTACATTCTATTTGGTGAAAAAGGAAAGTGATATAGTGAAGCTGTTGAATTGATATTGAAGGGACACTGGCACTCCCATTATGGTAAGAGTTGAGCACTTTCATTATGGCCTAATGCCAGGATTCCACATAACGTATTAGAAATTATGTGTATTTTCTTAGCTCCTTTGCATTAGCATCCATATGCTATTCCATTGTTCATCATAAAGAAAATTTTTAATTGACAGTGAAGGAATTTTTGGAATATGTAAAAGCTGCTTGTACTTTCACAATCAACTTTACAAGTCTGCATTGTTATATTAGGTACATTCTGTATGCTTTGAGATGCTATTATGGTTTGAAAATACTAAATATACTTTCTAACTATGGACATTGACAGAGAAAGTCCCAGGCTTATAATATTTTCACACTCAAAACATGAGATCATTATAAAATAAGAACCAAAATGTTTAAAGTAGTCAGTTAATTTATGGGACATTTTTCTGTATATTTCTTGTGCAAAGTAAATGTATTCTTGGGAAATAGAAAGAATGACTCGAGTGGAAGGTTAGTACACATACTATTTGTGACAAAAAATAAACTAATTCCGATTTACTATGAAGTTACATGAAGGAGCAACAATTTTGAGTGAACTCATCAAGGCAGTCATTAGAAGAATTACAAAATAAATTATACATAAATTATGTTAATTTATATAACTGTTTTTCTAACTGAAGTTACATGGAGTGATTTACTTCCAATAAGTTATTGATATGAAAACCCAAACACACTATTTTTTTTCCTGAAGAAATGCACGTACACACACATACATGCATTCCTGTTCCCTTTCTCACTATTAAAGTGTTATTGTAATTATTGGAGTTGTCCCGTGTAGAAAGGTATCACAATTGTATAACTACTGCAACCATCACTTGGGTGTTGTTTTATATGTGTAAACTTACTTTTAACATCTCCTGGACTTTTTCATCTGGATGTATGATTCACAAATCATCTTTGTCTATTCCTTTCAGTTCAAGATTGATGTGTAAAGGATTTCAACATCCTAGATAATCTAAAATGTCTCCATCATGCCTTTCTTTAGAGCCCCACTTCAAGTAGATTGGATGGCGTCATTATCCATGACAACAATATAGTATGAATGTGAGTTTCCCATAGAGCAGCAGCAGTTGGTGAAATATATAATCTGCTCTTTTGTAGTTATTATTCTTTGGCACTTTTGCCCAGATGAAATGGTCCAACTAATTTATGAATAGGCAGTTTGCCATTCAGACAGATGGCTCTAACGGCAGCCCAGAGACCATGTATAGTCCAAAAATGCCGATGTTGACAGGATTTTCAGACATAAAAAATCAAATATCTGTCAGTCTCTCCTTAAGATGCGTCATCGCTAATCCACTATTTATTGGATTATGTTCTAATACAATTTTTTTCATTCCCGTAAGAAGTGATTATAAAAAGAAATATTTTAATGGAAAATTCAGAGTTGGAGTGCCTGTTCCAAATGGCAAGGTAAGATTTTATCTTCAAAGGATAATAAATTCAAACATAAAGTATAATTCTATTCCGTGACTTATATACTACTGGGTGAAACCTGGCCATGCCACTAAAATGAATAGGCTTATTGTTTTAGAGATAAAAATTTAATCATAGCCTCAATAGTTATTTTTCTGATTTTATCTATATTTCATAAATATAAAATTTAGTAAACTAAATTAGATTACTTTTTAGTAATATTATTTTGATATATAAAAAATCCTAATTATAATATACTCTGAAATAAATGTTTTTTTCTTTAATTATTTGAACCAAATGCTGTCATAACCAAAGAAAGTAAACATCAACAGAACTACTAAGCTTATTTTCTCATCAATCTTCACTTGAAGCTAATAGTATCTATCCCACACTGATACTATTATTAAACAATATTTATAATGTCATATTGATTTAAATGTCTGAATATGTTACTGGTACATGTAGACTCTGACCTTATCTATCATGTTGTTTTGATATAAAAAAGGGACAATTTTGCTAAAAATATGTCTGTTGTGATGTTTGACATGAATAATAGCATTGTACAGAAAACTATTTCAACAAAGGGTTTCTTTAAAAAACTTTTCATCATGTGATAGTCTAGTGAATTTAGGGGAAGTAGCTGTTTCAGCTTGTGGAGAATGAGTTACTCCATCTAAATATTATTCCATCTAAATCCCAAACTCACTTGCAAAGTCATTTGGGACATTTTAAGCAATCACTTCTTTTCAGACTAGAAAAGATACTCTTAAAATCTTGCTTGAAAACAGAGAGGTTAAATGAAAAAAGAATTTACTCAATGTGTGTGCATTAAGACAATTAGTTGCAATTTCACTAGTAGCTAAATAAAATAATGAGGATGAAATACTAGCAAATTTTGAAGTCACATGGTAAGGTTATCAGCATTTATAGGCTTGCAGCTTTAGAACAATCATACCAACAGGCAGCAGTTATAAACAGAGACCTCACTTAACTAATTGCAGCTTGCAGTCTACTCCAAGAGGCCAAATTGCCAATATGAACAAGCTTGGGCCTCTTTAGCAAGACGTGCTAACACAAAGAGAGATGGCTAGTTGGTTAGTGATTTACAGATCTTCCTACATCATCACTGTGTGCAGCACCCTGTGCAAACAGAAACAATCAAACACAGATCTTATTCTTTAGAAGTTCAATAAACAATCTGTAAGACAGAGCACATATCAAAATACTGTTCATAGAATCAAACAAGTGAAAGAGATAATATGAAGACTTTGATAAGGTACGTTTCAAAATAATAGATCGATTAGCACTCAGGTATAAGATGAGAGGAAATTTAAATATCTGATGAAAAGAAGATATTAAAAGATAATTTTTAGAATTGGTAGTTTCCAAACAGTTATTTAATGTGAGACAGATAAAATTCTTATTTGCAAAAGAAAAATTTCTGAAAATATCTTGGGCATTTCCTCCTCATTCCTCATTAATATCATGTTACCATTCTTTTTTTAAAAAAATTGTAAAATGTTTCAATCATACAGCAGAGTATAATTACTTACATTATTAACTAAGATTGCAAAGAGCATGCAAATACTAGAAAAACTGCAAGATCAAGAAGGAACCATGTAATAAGAAGTGGGGAAAAGTAGCCTCAGAGAGCAATTTTCTAGATGAAAATGCCACGCAGTGGTGTATCTCAGAAAACTAGCACCCAGCAAGAAATATACTCACTAAATAAAATGTGCATTATCTAAGGTGGACAGATGCATAGCTTCTTTGCATCAGTTGATTTTGCCAGTAGGGTGAACAGGGCTGTGCCAGTACTCGACAGACTTGATAGAATTCGAATTATTACAGGAAACAAGGTTATGTAAGAACATAGACAAACTTGAAGAAAGCAGCAAAAGCTGGGGCTCCAGGTAATTGACACTTGGCTTTATAAAAAGCAATCATCTTAGGATGATGCCCTGTGATACCCTCCTCCCAAACTAGCAAATAGTTGATTCAGAAAAATCCGACAAATTCAATAAAAGCTAATGATAAAACGAATTAGTATAGCATCATGCAAAGATTCAATAATAAAAAAAACATGAACTAATGAGCATCAAAACTATTAATAGATGAAGAACGTGTACCAGAGAAAATACACCCATCTAACAGATGAATATTAGGATCAAATGTTCCTCATGCATTCAAAATAATTGATGGAATTATGTTTCTATATATGTTGGCAGGTGCCGGATACACTCTACTGCAAAAAGAACTATAAAAAAAATTGATAAACTACTAAACCAATAACAACAAATAACATATAAAATAACAACAAAAATAAGTACAATTTGAAACAAAAACCCCACCTACTTAGAGGTACTAGAGAATAACCAAGAAAGAGAGAAATTGTGAAGCCAAATTAATTACCAAAAGAGAATCACATTGAAGTGTGCTGGATCTTTTCACAGCCTTCCTCCCTTGCACCCCAGAGAATATGTTCATTTATGAGGTTAACAGAAAATAAATTATGGCTGAAGGCAGTCTCCTTAGACTATAGAGAAAAAAAATTGTACTGAATGTAACCATGTATGAATCGCTACCATCTCCACTCTCCCCTCCCATAAGTTCACTATGATTCCTGTGTTATTTCAGGCTAAGACTTTTGTTTACTTGCTTATTCACTGATTTTTTCAATCTCACGTTGATCAAAGTCATCAATTTCTGTCTTCTTTTCTCGAGTTTTTGCTCTATTTTAATTTTAAACTCACTTTGCAACAATTTTCTCACAATTCACTTTCTAAATTGCATATTCTCCTTTAACACACATTGCTGCCTTAACCCAAAGACTAAAAGGCAATGAGGTTGTCAGAAAACCAAGACTGGGACATGTGAATGGGCAGCTCTATTTTCCAGGAATCTTCAATTCTCATCACTTCAGTTAGTCTGTTTGTATTGGTACTGTGCCCTCCACTGACATTTATCTTTACCCTTGTAAGGATACCCCACAAAAGGTGAGGGGTAAATATGGCCTTTCCTCCACAGGGAGAGTGGGAGAAGAGGAGGAGGGATCCAGGCAGGCCTTAATAACTTTCCCCGAGTGGAGGCTGCTACACTTTCCCAAATCTCTCCCATCACTGAGGCCTTATCCAGTCTCTTATTCTGCCTCTAATATCTCATGAGGGCCTGTGACATCTGTCATGAAATATCTGCAAGTAGGAGCAAATTGCCTCAGAATATATGAATGAATTCTTCAAGTCAATAAGAAAAATATAGCACAATAAGAAAATCAACAAAAACACGAAAAAATTGCTCAGAAAAAATATCTAAATACGCATATGAACAGGTGCTCAATATCATTAGAGCAAAAATACAAATTTATATACCTGCCGCAATGGCTAAAATGAGAAGATGTATATTCATCAAAAGATGTGCACAGAAACACTCACAGCAGCTTTATTTGTCATATCCAAAATACGGAAACTAAATAATTTTCAACGGTAGAATGCCTAAATAAAATGTAGTATAATCATATAACCCATTACTAAACAGAAATCATATAATATTTAGCAAAATTAATGTATGACTTTTGAAGTCAGAATAGCAGTTACACTTGGTTTATGAGGGAACACAGGCATAGAATTGCTGGTAATATATACCTAAAACACACGTGTTCTCTTACACAACTTTTAAACATTCCTCAAACTATAAAATTCAGATTAGTTCACTGTATAGAATGTATGTTATACTTCAACAAAATTTTATAGAAAATGTTTGATAAATTGTCATTTTATATATAAAAAGATCACAAAACAAACATAAAAACTCAGAGAATAGATGAGTCCATAGAAAAAGAGAAGAGAGAGTCCAGAAATAAAACCACATGTATACGACCAACTGATCTTTGATAAGGACACCAAGAATGCACAGTGGGGAAAGGACAGTCTCCTCAAGAAGTGGTGTTGGGGGGCCAGCCCAGTGGTGGAGCGGTTAAGGTTGCACGTTCAGCTTCGGTGGCCTGGGGTTCGCTGGTTTGGATCCTGGTTGTGGACATGGCACCACTTGTCAAGCGATGCAGTGGCAGGCATCCCACATATAAAGTAGAGGAAGATGGGCACGGATGTTAGCTCAGGGCCAGTCTTTCTCAGCAAAAAGAGGAGGATTGGTGGCAGATGTTACCTCAGGGCTAATCTTCTCAAAAAAAAAAAAAAAAAACCTAAACAGAACTGGTGTTGGGAAAACTGAATGTCCGCATATAAAAAAGTGAAATTGGACTCCAACTTATATCATGCATAAAACCAACTAGAAACTGTAAAACTCCTAGAAGAAAACATAGGGGAAAATCCCTTTACATTGATCTCAGCAACGATTTCTTGGATATGACATGAAAAGCAAGGCAAGGAAGAGCAAAATTAAACTAGTTGAACTACATCAAACCAAAAAGCTTCTGCACAGCAAAGGAAACAAACAATGGAATGAAAAGGCAACATAGGGAATGAGGGAAAATGTTTGCAAATCATTTATTTGACAAGGGGTTGATTTCCAAAATATATAGGGAACTCCTACAACTCAATAGTAAAACCACCAAATAATCCAATTGAAAAATGGGCAAAGGACTCGAATAGACATTTCTCCAAAGAAGACGTACAAATGGCCAACCGGTAAATGAAAAGATGCTCAACATCACTAATCATCAGGGAAAATCAAAACTACAGTGAGATATCCCTTCACAACTATTAGGCTATGGACACAACCTTAGTGTCTGTCAATGGATGAACGGTTAAAGAAGATATAGTGTATATAGAGAGATAAATAGAATATTACTCAGCCTTGAGAAAGAAGGAAATCTTACCATTTACAACAACATGATGAACGTTGAGGGCATTATGCTAGTGAGATAAGTCAGACAGAGAAAGACAAATACTGAATAATATCACTTACATGTGGAATGTAAAAAAGCCAAATTTGTGAAAACGGAGAATTGAGTGGCGGTTACTAGGAGCTGGGAGGCGGAGGACTTTTGGAGAGAGGTTGTTTGAGGGTACAAATTCGTAACTAGTAGATAAATAAGTCCTGGAGATCTAATGCTCACCATAGAGATTATAGTCAAGGATACTGTATTGTAAACGTCAAAGTCGCTAAAAGACTAGCTCTTAATTGCTCCCACCACAAAAAGAAATGTTAATTATGTGACATGATAGAGTTGTTAGCTAATGCTATAGAGGTGATCATATTGCAATGTATAAATGTGTCAAATAATGCATAGTAAACCTTAAATTTACGCAGTGTTGTATATTAATTACATCTTAATAAAATAAAGGGATACTCTTATTTAAAAAAAAAAAACCCAGAGCCAGCCCTGGTTGTCTAGTGGTTAAAGTCTGGCGCTCTCACCGACTCGGTGGCCCGGGTTCGTTTCTTGGTCAAGGAACCACACCATCTGTCTGTCAGTTGCTGTGCTGTAGTGCTGGCTCACATAGAAAACTCAAAGGACCTACAACTAGAATAGACAACCATGCAGTGGGGCTTTGGGGAGAGAAAAACAGAGAGGAAGATTGGAAACACATGTTAGCTCAGGGCAAATCTCTTTCTGAAAAAAAAAAAAAAAACTCAAACCCAAAACCAAAATGTAACAAGTGTTGGCAAGAATGTGGAGAAAAAGGAACTCTTGTACACTGTTAGCGAGAATGTACAATGGAGCAGCAGCTCTGAAAAAGAGTATGGAGATTGTTCAAAAAACTGAAAATAGGACTACCATATGATCCAACAATTCCACTTCTGGGTATATATCCAAAGGAATTGAAATCCGTATCTCGAAGAGATATCTGCAGTCCCATGTTCATTGCAGCATTGTTTACAATAGGCAAGACATGGAAGCAACCTAAATGTCTATGATTGGACATGCGCATAAAGAAAATGTGGTATTTACATATAATGGAATACCAGTCAGCCTTAAAAAAGAAAGAAATTCTGCCATTTACAACAACATGGATAGACCTGGAGGACATGTTGAGGGAGATAAGCTAATCATATCTCAATAGTGTTTTTTAAAAGAAAAAACTCATGTACTTATAAAAACAGATATGGCTAAGCTATATTTTAATTGATAAAAGTGAACTAAACAACAGTGTGTATATCATACCACTAATCATGTGTCAAATATGAAAAATTATACATATGGCTAAACCCTTTCAAAAAAGACAGAAGAAAATAATGGTGGTTATGGGCAAGGATGAAGTGAGAGAATTTTTTCATTGCAGACTGGTTTCACAAGAATCTTAAACTATAAAAATATATTACTATGCCAAAAATCAAATAAATATTTTAAAAATAAAATAAGCTCAAATGTTAGCCTCAATCATCTCTTGATGGTGGGGCTTTGAATCTTTAGTTTTGAGATTTTTGTTGTTGTTCTGTGTTTTCATAATGTGAAATTATTTAGTATGCTGCATTTAAAGAAATAAAGTCAAGATTAGTCAGAGTTGAAGTCTTAAAGGACTCTCAAACATGAAATCCAGGGCTTAGACTAGGGGTCTATCTTTTTACATAGTATATATTCTCATGATGCATAATCTTAAACTGGGAAGTGAGCGCAATCTCTCTCTACGTATGAGTTGTTACCCTGTTCACTCCCCCATGCCCATATGATGTGTCCTCTATACTTTCTTGTATTGTTTCAAGCAAGAGATATTTTCTGTTTTTCAACTTGACTTCAATCAAAATCGTCAAGTCCTTTCTCTTTTTCTTGGGTTTTTTTTTTTTTCTGGTCTATTAAACCCTTGAAATTTGATTTGTAACAGTTTTCTCACAATTCAAAAATATTAAAAAACCATGAAACTCGGAAAAATAGGGTTGGGACAAGTTTCTGGGCCGATGTGTCAATTCCCTTCAAATTATTTATACTGATATTGCTGCCTGCACTGACATTTCTGTTAATTCCCCAAAGAATGTGCAAGCAATGTGAGGAAAAAATATGGCAACTAGCTTTCGGCTATTTTTCTCTTTGCTCACAATCATTTAGAAATTCCACCTAATCAGGAAAGGCAAATGTTCTCAATGTGAAGTCCGGTTTTGCCTTAAGGATCTTAGGCAATTTAGTAGTTTAATTCAAACAGTGACATCAAAATGTTGAAGGACAACCAAGCACATAATAGTACATTAACTTAGATGTGTTGATAGACAGTGAAAGATATTTTTATACTTTAGCACTTAATTTTACTGTAATTAATGCTGACTTCTTTTGTGTTCCTTTTGAATCTTTTAATTTCTTCAATTATGCCACTCAAATTCTTGTATTCAAAATTGTGTCAAAAACACAAAAAGATTGATTACCATCAGTGGATAATCAGTGTCTTCCTGTTTGAATGTGAATTCTGAGAACACGATTTAGAATTTATGTGCAATTTCTAGACCAATTCCACATTGCTTGGATAATTCAACTCTCAATAGCTGTGAAATGTCAAAAGCCCCGTGCATGTGTGATTTAGGTTCTAAATATGGCGTTATATAATCCCTTTTATCATATGCACACCAGCAAAGTGCCACTATCATAAAAAGTAAAGCAGTCTGCTTGCATTACAGTCTTAATGACTTTGAAATCTCCTCTAACAGTAGTGTCACTGGATGGTAAAGAGGTCAATCACACAAAGTTCCTGTAATTCTGAGCACAGATATATTCACAGACTGCAACAGTAAAAAGAATCCTTGGACTATTTATATGTACTCTTGGCTTCTCAATAATTAGTTTTTTATACCACATTATGCCTTGGTTGAAGTTTGTATAAATTTCTGCTTCTTGTAAGCTCATTTCCTCTGCTTTTGTGGATATGACCTCACTCATATTTTCAGAAGAATGGATACTGATTGAAATTTCTCTCTCACCCTAAATCATTCTCAGAAAAAGTCGCACATACCTCATACATGTCGCCTGGTCCTGACGCGTTATGAATGTAGTACATTTCTAACATTCTAAGGTAAGTCGTTTCAAATGATGCATGTATGCTGCTGCCAAAACAGCAGGATAGCGATTCTGTTGTCTATGTCACTTATCTTTTATTTAGGCCATTCTCATAATTGATATCTCCTTACTCTTTTTCTTTCTCACAAAGATGAAAATGTTTGGAAAAATTCTATCTTGTTTGAATAACTAAGTTTTAAAATTATGTAAAAAGAAAGGGCTTTTTGACTTTGAGTCTGAAACTTTCATGTCTTAACTTTCAATAAAACTCTCAAGAATTTAAATTCAACTGTATTTAAATTTCTTTTTAATGTGGTTTCACACTGTCTCTGAAAAACGGAAATGAACACATTTCAAATATTTTTCATGGGTAGGCATTTTATCATGTTTCTCGAATGACATCAGTGGTGCAACGTTTGCCCTAATGTGGCTTCCTGTTAAAGATCATTCTAAATGCCTATATATATTCAGATTAACTCCCAGTCAATACTGATTACGTTTACAGGATTCCCAAGAAGTTATATAATCTTTTATGAACTGGAACTCAGATTTTTTAATAAATCTGCAATATATATGATAATACCCAAATTCAGTAGGGGAAAGCAAAACTCTTCAAATTTGCTTAGAGAAATGATGAGAGTTTTGCACAAAGGGAAACAACAATGAATTACATTTCAGTAGGTATTTTAGTCAAGGACTTCAGTGTAACATATTTGACAAATATTGTGAGCGCTAACGTTATTTTACTATTATCCTTAAGCATATGCCATTATGCACATGAATTATTTTAAAATACTCACAGCTAAATGTGTGCACACACACATATATGCACAGGCCATTGTACTCATATGCTTAACTCCAATGTATCCTTAGTTTTGTTGAACCAAAAACTCATTCATCCATCTTCATGTTTTAAAAGCAACATTGTTTGATAATATTTTTCACTATAATGTATTATGATTAAGCTACATTTGAGGAAATCTAAAACACAACCTGAGATGCAAGAAATAATGTTGAAAGAAGAAACTAAAAGTTTGTTAAAATATTATTTAAAATAAACTAACCGTTGATTATTTTTTTGAAAAGTAATAATTTGGAAATAAAATCTCAGATGATCTTGAAATGAAAATGAGTAGGACCAAGGAGAAAATATATTTCTAAAAAGTTTGTTAATGTTTTTGACTAGCATTATATGTAGTAAGGAAGCCCCCCCACACACACATGCATTCATAGATACACATATATACACACACTGACAAATTCTAGAGATTTTTAAAGAAACAAAAGTTTAAATCTATGTCTTAAAGTGTTAAAAACAACTAACAAAAGAGTAGAAATAATATGTATTACTTTTAACCACTTGAGGAAAATGACAATACATCCAACAAACAGAACTACATCAATCCAGTAAAAGGTATTTTAAAAAAGGAGCCTAGCAAAATAAAAACATAAAAGTGAGAACAATATTAAATTCGCATATGTCAGTAATCACAGTGAATGTGGATGACTTAAATTAGTCTCTTAAAGATGGACTCTTTCAGCTTATATAAAATAACAAAATCAATATACTACTTTCAGGAGAAATTCTGAAACGAACAGAAGAGTAATGCAATAAAGATAACCACGAAAGTTCAATGAAAAGAAATCAGTTCTAATTTTAATATCTAACTGTAGTCACTTTAATATCAGATAAAGTATTATTCAATTCTATTTATTCTGGTAGTTCTAATGTCAGATAGAATAGTGGTCATTTTAACACCAGATAGAGGAAAATTCAAGGTAGAAAACTTTCAAAGATCAAACTATAGATATAAAACTTTGGCGAATATAAGAGCTTAAACAGAGGAAATTAGAAAACTGATTATAAAAATTTAGAGCCCTAATAAAAATAGGTACAGTGCATAAGTAGGCAGATACAAATAACTAATAAATATCCAAAAAAGTATATAATCTTTGGTAATAAAAGCAACACAGATTGAAACTTAGCATAGGTAGATTTTTTGGTTTGTTTCCTTATTAAAAACTAGGCAAAATGACTTAACCAACATAAAAGATTAGTCAATGTACAGCCCACTACTTCAACCGTAAAATATGGTAATTGATGCCCACTGAGTACAGAGCAATCATAGTTAATAGGCTAAGCACTAGAATGTTCCATTAAGTGGTGTGCTTCTCAGTACCCAGATTTCATCTCAAATATGCATGCAAATTATGTTGATTAACTATTATATAAGCCTTGAGCTATGATTGAGATAAAAGAGCTTTGTTTCTATGAAAACCGAGTTGGACATTTTGGAAAGACTCAATGAAAATTTCCGATTAATTTTTTTAAACGTGTCAAACAAGATTTGATCAAAAGAATCAAGGAAATTTTAAAATAAAATTGTAACAATTTGAATTAATCTAAAACTAAGATTGCTTCAAACGTATATTCAAGTTTTAACTCCCCTGGGGAGACAATATAACTGGAAATTATAGATAACATATTTATAGTATTTTTATGGCAGATAAACAAAGCTAAGCTGTTATCCGGGTAAATGTCTGAACCAAAATTAAACTATTGGTGAACAATACATGGTTATCCAAATCTGGAAAAATAGACAAAACAAGTTCCATAAGTTGTACTTCTATGATTTTCTACTTTAAATTACTTCTAAAGTAACTAACAAACCGTATTATGTTTAATGAGTGTTTTTATTATAACACTCATTGCTGAAAACAATGTAGATGGTTCCAGAATATTTATACGATTACTGATGGGAAATACATGGATACAACATATATGGAAACCAGTTTAGTAGTATATACCCAGAAATTTTATGTGATTGTGCCCTTTGTTTTAATCCTTATCCTTCTCAGAATCTATTCCTAGGAAAATATTATGAAATTTAGACCAAACCTCATAAGTAAAGAGGTATTATATAAAAATTAAAAACAACTTAACTTCCATAATTTGGGAAATAACTAAATAAATTATATATGGTAAAATATGATTCAGTCAAAGTAAGCATATTTATGAACATACTCATGGCATAATTCCATCTAATAAAAAAAAAGAATTGGATATACAAAAGGAGTTGGCAACCTTTTCTTTAAAGAGCCAGATGATAGATATTTTATGTTTTTTGGGCCGTGTAGTATCTTTTGTAACTACTCAACTCTGCTGTTGTATGGCAAAATTAGCCAAAAGCAATGTATATATACAAATGGTGTGGCTGTGTTCCAATACAACTTTGTTAACAGAAAAATATTAGTGACTGGATTTGGCTTCAGTCCATAGTTTACCAACCCTGATAAAGATTATTATTTGTACTATAAAAATTCATTTAAAAAATGCCAAATGTTAGTTATGATTGTTCTGGGCTGTGAAGTTATCATTGATTGTTTAAACATTTTATTGATGTGTAGTGCACATTTTAAAATGTGCACTTATCATAAGTACACAGCTTAATAAATTCAGAAGCTGAATATATCTATGTAATCAGCACCCAAGTCAAGAAACAGAATGGATTAATATCTCTTTATATTTGCAGAGCTTTCCAAAAATCGTGTATTGTGCACACATTGCATATGTATGATGCAAAATAAAATATAAAAAATGAATGTGCTCTAACTATATCCCCACTGAATTATATATCTCTTTTATTCATTCCCTCAACTTTTTTTTTGATTGGAAGATATTCTAATGAGAAATAACAGAAAATTTTTCCACAGTATGTGTTAGTAAAATAGCCTAAGTATCCTAAGATGGGTTTGGATGACTTTTGTATTTTCTGGATACCACGAAATCAAGTATTTTCTCTAGATATGATGTCTCTTAAATTTGGCTACCAGCCTTACAAACTTGCTTATATTTAAACTGACCTTGGTATCTACTGTAATGTCAATAACTTCATGTATATTTCCTGTAATTTTTTTCGTGGATTCTCAGAAATCTTAAATGGACAAATACCCCTTATTCCTCTTGAATATTTAAGATCTTTCTCATTAGCTCTTAAACATGATTAATTGTCTCCTGAATTAAATAAAATATTTATCTTGATCCAACCACTACCTTACAGATACCACCTTATTTCTTGCTCTGTGTTCAAAAACTTTCCCTATAGTTGTCCCAAAGAAGTATAACTTGCTCATCCACTAATTCAGATTTAGAAAATGGGCTATTCTTTATTTTTAGAACTGACTTTTAATTTCTGACTCTAAGTCACCAGTCTGTCTAATGACAGACAACTGCTTTCAGTTAAATTTAGTCCAATCCAGTGATTAATGAATCAATTTGAGATGTATAAATTAGTCACAGTCTAGTTAAAATTTTCCATTTTTAATCTCTTCCTGAGGTTCCAGGTTTTATATGCAAGAGTAAAGGAAGTGGGTGGGAAGGGAAGTCACGCACCCACTGCTGACAGCAGCACAGTGTCTAGAAGTGTTTGGCCCATTTTATATGCTATAATCTACTATTGACTGTCATCCTTTTCCAAACATAGAAAAGGTTTGAGGTAGTTGAGAGTGTCAAATAAAAGTCTCACGCAGTCTTCTGGTCAAGGTCATCTCGCAGATATTCATACCACTCCCTGTTCTTGCCAGTTAACCCTGCTACGTGATCCTTTCACCTAGAAGACCTTTTTAGCCCATGAAGACCTTTCGAGCCCATGAAGACCTAAGGACCTTCTCAACTGCTTTCCTGGCACCAGGGCTCTCTTAGGACTAAGTACACCATGCCAACAACTCTCCTGTTTTTCCTACATCCATGGATGTGCCATGCGTATAATAGTTACCATTTTCTAACTGTAGCCAGAAAAATGGTGGTGGGGGTGTTCCTTTTATTTCAGATATCCTAAACTTTGGAAAGCAGATGTGTAAAAAAAATCAAATTGATCTTCTATTTCTCTTTTCAAAAATTGTATTCTGCTCCCCAGGCCAGAAAGTGGGGAATAAGGATGAAAACAAAATTTATTCTTCTGGCTAATATAAGATATCCAGTCTCCCTGTCTATCATCTAATTCAGTAACAATTGACTCTGAATCTCAAAAGTTACCATGTTATCATCTTTGTTTTCTGGTTTTTGGCAACTCTACACACTTCATGCACATGATAAACATACGTCTTGTGTTTGCATGGATTTTGGTTGTGGGAACAAAAGCAATTTAAGGTACGTTTCTGAAGTGCCACGTCACCTCATTTATCTACTCCTTATTTCCGTTTTTTTCCTTTACTATTAACTTTAATGCAGCCATTACTCTACTATGTAACTGCAATAAAACGACATGAAATACAGTGCACACAGTTAGTGTGCCTGAATATATTTCAGTTGAATTTTTGCCACCACCGTCTCTGCATTGTTCAACTTTTATTACGGAAAATTTCTAATTTATCCAGAAAATATAGTAATATAATAAGTCTTCATGCCTCTATTTCCTATTTCCACAATTACCAACCCTGGTCAATCTTGTTTCATATACATCCTTACACACTATCTCCCTCCACTGTCTTATTTTAAAGTAAATTGCAGGCATCATATCACCTTAGTAAATCTTGCTACACGTAACTCTAAAACAAAACTTCCCTTTATAAACATAACTACAAAATTCTCTGATTATCTCATAAATTTTTAAGATCCCCTTTGAACCAGAAACCAAAAAAGGGGCAAACTTTGTAAGTTATTGATTCATCTCTTAAGTCTTTATTAATCTATAGTTTCTTCTTTTCTTTTTTATTTCCTTTGCAATTTATTTATTGAAGAAGTTGGTCACTTCCCCTCCATTTTTAAGCAA
The DNA here is from genome assembly GCF_021613505.1 of Equus quagga. Lineage (NCBI taxonomy): Eukaryota > Metazoa > Chordata > Mammalia > Perissodactyla > Equidae > Equus > Equus quagga. The sequence goes on along the minus strand of NC_060270.1, from coordinate 122,551,465 downwards.
TATTTTCCTCAGATTCTTGATGCATTGAGTTTCCTCCTATTTTCTGTTTACTCTTCTCTTTGCAATCTAAATACTTCTCCACCTAGGGTCATAGGACATTACTATTAGTGTAGTTAATGGGATTGCTACCAAACTAGGATACAGAGAACAAAATGTTAAACATGGATGTAGAGGAGGCAAAAAATGTAAGCTACTCAGCAACCATGAGGACAGGAACAACAACAACAAAACTGTTTTAATGGACCAATCAGCAGCACTCACTGTCAGCCCATTTCAGTGAGGAATATCAATACTCAACCCTCTCCACATAAACACATGACAAAATAGAGAAATATATATATCCTTCATAATATTTATATTTTCTCCTCTGTGAACATTTTAAAATATGTGGTATGTTGATAAATGCTATAGAGAAACAAAAATCAGGAAAAATATAGGAATGTTAGGGAAGGGGGTCTCACTGAGAAGCTGGCATTTGAAAAGAGACCTAGAAATAGATGAGAGAGCAAGGCGACAGCAAATCTACACAACGTGTATTCCAGCCAGAAGGCAAGACCATGCTGGGTATGTTTACGAAATAGCAAGTTGGCCAATCTGATAGAAAAACAATGAGGAGAAGAGTCTTAGGATAAGAGATCAAAATAGTAATGAATAGAGCAGATTTTAGAGAGGAAAAGCAGGTGCTGGCTTTTGACATTAAGGTCAAGATGCCTGTTAGACATCCAATTGAAGAAGTCAAGCAATTGGATTGCTCTTGGCTGGAGAGGTAAATTTGGAAGCTGTCAGTATACAGACATCACTCAGAGCCAAGAAATTGGATGAGATCACGAATACAGTGGGGAAGAAGAGAATGGATGACTTATTCTCAGGGTAGTGCAGAGCTTAAAGTCCTGAAATATGAAGAAGAACCAGCAACGAAGACTGAGGAAAAATTAAAGAAGAAGAAAAATTAAAAATTGCTTTGTTCTGGAGGCAAAGAAAAGAAAGAAGCTTTAAAGAGAGAGAGAGAAATTGATGCAGTGTGTTTAATACTGTTGCGAGGTTTGCTAACCAGAGTTCTGAGAATTGACTGTTGGGTTTAGCAAAATAGAGATTTCTTATGACCTTAAGGACAATTTCAGCAGTTTCGTGAGTGTGAATGGTTGCTTGGAGTGGCTTCAGGTGAAAATAGAAGAGGAATTGAAAAGTGTGAATATAGAGCATTCTTTTGAAGAGTTTTTCCATAAATAGAACTGAGAAATAGAGTAGTAGTTACAGAAGCTGGTGGGGTCAAGTGGATTTTCATTTTAAGTATGGTAGTTTATTGTATGATTATATGAAAGCTCTGGTGGAGAGAGAAAAGTTGATGATGCAAAAGAGAGAGGTCATAAAAATTTTGTTCAAATGCTTGAGTAAATGATAAAGAATGCTCTCTATTAACCAAGTGAAAGGTTTGGCATTTGTTTTGAGCATAGAAATTTCATCCACAGTAACAGAAGAGGAAGCAGACCTTAGAAGTAAGTGGGTTGGTAGACCCAGTAGAGGAAGCTATTCAAAGTTTTTCTCTGACTGCTTTTATTTATTTATTTATTTATTTATTTATTTATTTATTTTTTGAGGAAGATTAGCCCTGAGCTAACTACGGCCAATCTTCCTCTTTTTGCTGAGGAAGACTGGCCTGAGCTAACATCCATGCCCATCTTCCTCTACTTTATACGTGGGACGCCTGCCACAGCATGGCTTTTTGCCAAGCGGTGCCACGTCCGCACCCGGGATCCGGGCCAGCGCACACCTGGCGGAGGAGAAGTGGAACATGCGAACTTAACTGCTTCGCCACCAGGCCGGCTCCCTGACTTCTTTTATTTTAAGAGTGAAATAAATCAAGATGTGAGCAGAAGTTTGAGGAAATTTGGAGAACATATATAATCGTTACCCAAGAGAGTGGGAAAGTGAGTGGAATGGAATAATAGAGTATGATTGTGAGTCATTATGAAGATCCACTTGAAATTAGTGATCACAGAATAATGTGTGAACAGTTAGCATGGTTGTATGGTTTTTTCCATCTTTGTCAGCTACATAGTTTAAATGTAGAGATAGGCAGAGTTGGATAATTGCAATTGTGGTTTTGTCAAGCAAATATGGAAAGCAAAGAAGCAATACATGGACACAAGGAAGTTAAGGGCAATACTCAATATGGGAGTATATTGACTATAATGATTAAACAGGGAAAGAGACAAAGATGGTATGAAGGAAGTTGGGAATTGTATAAAAGCAAGAAGATTAAGGTATTGTAAGTCCCAATGAAATGAAAATATTGTTGGATATTAGGGCTAGAACTCATTGAAAAAGGTGATTGGTAATTGAGGTTATGGAGAGATTACAATGGTAAATTTTAAGGCAAAACTTCAAAAAGAACTTTCTATGATGATGGAAATACTCCGTATCTGTGCTGTCCAATACATTAGCCATTAGCAATATGTGACTATTGAAAACTGAAATATGCAATATTAATTGTTAAAATTAAACCTGGGAACTATATTTGGCCCTTCTTCAATGGCTCTGCACATCATGCACCCTGTTCCTAGAATAGCTTTCCTCCTTTTACTATCTACTTTCAGAGTAAGCCTCAAGCTTTAGCATAGACACAACTTCTATTTCTCCTGTTCCCTTTTCTGTAACTGAGTTATCTGCCTTTCAATGTGCTCACATGGCATCTGTAAAGTGCACTCCATTTTACCCATCACTTGTCTCTCTCTTCAACGGCGTTGAAGTTCTTGAAAGAGAGGTTCCACTTTAATAATGATATCTGTAGCATCTATCATGGTGTCTAGTACCTAGGAAGTTTTTGGTGTATATTTGTGAAAGACAGACAAAAGAAGACAGAATTAAGGAAGAAAGGAGGGAAGGGGGGAATGAGGGAAGGAAGGACGGAAAGGAAAATATTAGTGCTGGGGAAGAAAAGGAAAAATAAGAGAAGGAAACTATGGATAACTCTTTATAAAAAGAAATATCTCCCTAAAATTAGAATGTGTCAATACATTGACTAGATGGTCCTGTGAAAGAGTGAGTTTGTCACTGATTAAGGTGTTTAAAGAGGAAATGTGTGAGTGACTGTGAAGAATATGGAAAAGATAATTTTGCACCAGGTGACAGCCTTAACTGAATAAATTACAAGGTCTTGAAAGACTCTTAATATTTCATAACTCTTTCTTGAAACTTTCCTAGTTTGGATGAGAGGTTATTATACAAATTAAGAAATTCCTAGAAAAATCTTCCATTGCAATTTTTTTACTTTCCCACTTTGCCACACATGAAGGTAGCCATGCATGTATATTCTTGCTTATCAACAACCAGCTAGAGTGTAGTTAAAACTGCTACTTGGTAACATGAAAATTTAAGCTTCACTGGTATGCATTTTAATAAATGACATGAAGTAATAGAAAAATAATTGCATATAAGTTTTCTGGGTATGAAATATTAAAAATGTATTTAAAAATACACCTATAAGATAACTTTGCTACCATTAGAATTTTACTAATTTCTAACATTATGTTTCTCATGACTCATAAATAAATGGCTCTACACAGCTACTGTCAGTCAAACATTTTAGTCATTGGAAATTATTGAGTAGAATGCCAGGGAAGAGGAATTTTTTATAAAGGTTGATGATTACACTAATTTTAACATCAGAATGACAGGCATTGGAACATTTGCACTCATAAAATAACTGAAATATCAGAAAAACATATGTGCATGGAAACAACAGAGGGATCAAGTAGGAAGAGCAGCTCTAAATGAAGCTGAGAATTTATAAGGAACAGGGTAACCTCTAGTAGTCTTCTTCACTTAATAAATTTATAGCAAAAATATTCTCTCTGGAGGAGTGGGAAGTTGGACAGGGGCCTTACTAAAGACAGTTTTAATATGACAGTTTTTTGTTCATTATTAAATATGATGCTACTGGCCTATTCTTGTTGGAGACCATAATTACTTTTTGAATGGAGGAAATGAGATTGTCCAAAACACACTGTTCATTCACTGATTCATTCTTCTTATAATTATTGGAATAAGTTTGTGATAGATTCTAGAAAAGGCAAAAGTGACATATAATGGAAAACTGAAAGAGAAGGCCAATTAAACCCACTACTGTGGCATTATCAATGGCGTGTTCTCACCAATGTGTGTGTGTTCATCATGCAGTTTTAAGATGGACTTGAATATATTAAATTAACGTTAGGTGAAAACACTGAGTATTGTGTCAGGATTTCATCATAAAATATACAAATTCTAAATGATAATCTCTCATTTTGATAACCACTATTGGTATCAGAACTCTGTGCACCATCAGAATGTGACTCTAGGGTGAAGAGTACTCTTAGAACCGTGGTGAGTTTGGGACCAAAACATGAACCAGGATGTTACCTTTGGAGGTAGTCCAAATAAGCCAGACTCTGGAAATCATCTGAAGTTTGAATCATTAGGAGTTGCTGATGGATTGAATGTAATGTGTTAGAGAAAGTGAGGAATCAAAAATGATTCCAATATTTTAGGCTCTTATAATGATAACTTAAAAAAAAAGTACTCTCTAAAAAAGTTACCATTATCAAAAATATCAAAGAAACCTAGTCTAAATGAATATTTTCAATGTTTACCTACTGAAGATTCTCTCAGAAAATATCCTTAAATGAAGTCCAGTGTAATTCTTATCCTTGCTGTTCCATAGGTAAATGTTTTTGTTTTTCCTCTTTCTTCTCCGATTTTCTTTTTGTCTTTGGTATCCTGAAGTTTGAACATGATATGCCTAGTGTAGTTTTTTGGTATTTATGCTCCTTGTTCACTGAGTTTCCTGCATCTGTGGTTTGGTGTCTGTCATTAATTTTGGAAAATTCTTGGCCTTTATTATTTCAACTGATTCTTCTGCTCTGTTCTCTCTTTCTTCTCCTTCTATTCCAAACACATGTAGACTATACTTTTGAAATTATCCCATAGTACTTGGTTGTTTTGTTTTGTTTTTGTTTTGGGGGGGGTTGCATTTCGTTTTCATAAGTTTATACTGACGTATTTTCAAGTTCACTGATTCTTTTCTCAGTCCTGTGCAGTGTACTGATGAGACCATTAAAGACATTTTTCATTTTGGTTTCAGTATTTTTTATCTCTAGTATTTCTTTTTGATCATTTCTTAGAGTTCCCATCTCTCTGCTCACATTGCCCATCTGTTCTTGCAGTTTTCTACTTTTTCAGTTAAAAGTCTTAGTATAATCATAATTATTTTCAGTTCCCTATCTGATAGCTCCAAAATTTGTGTCCATCTGTGTCTTGTTCTGATACATGCTTTGTCTCTTCAGACCATGTTTTTTTTGCCTTTTAATATGCTTTTGTCTTGCTATGTTTTGTTTCATTTCATTTTTTGAAAGGCAAGCATGATGTAATAGGTAATAGGAACCAAGAGGAATGGAACTTTAGTGTAGGTTTTTATGTTCAAATGCTTAGGAGTTAGCTGTTTAATGTTTTTCATAGCTCTAGGTGCCAGAGGTGTCAAATTTCCATCCTGTCCTTAGTTTTCTCTCTCCTATGGTCTTTGGCCTTCTTGAAGAACTCTAGAATTTGAGTCTTACAGCACTTCCAGCTTGAATATACTTTTTCATTGGATCCTGTTTTTGTTGGGGGTAAAGTGTGGGGAGGAGAGTCTTTTATAATCTTATTGTTAAAGAATATTTTTAAAATTAAAATTTTAATATTTTTAAAATAATATTTTAAAAATGTATCCCTGGGCAGTGACCCTTACAAGGGTTTCATAGCTTTTTTTCTCCTCTTAGATGAGACAACAAGGCTGGAGGGGCTGGAGTCAGGAAAACGCTCATCCTTCAAGCGAGATAAGAACCTAGGAAAGTTTTTTTTTCCTTCCTTTCTTTTTTTTTCCTAGAGAGTTAGCCTTTTTTATAGAGAACATTCTGGGTCTATTTCGGTTACATTTCCTCATTAGCTGTTACAGCCAAGAGGGGCTCTTTCTGGCTCTTCACCATGAGAACCTGGTGTGGTTCCTGAACATAAAACCCATCACAGTGTGCCACATCATCTAACTCACACCTCCCATTATAAGATTGCAACCCCAGGAGTTTCTCACTCTCACGCCAGCCCACACTCAACCTCCAGCAATTTGCCGTGACTAACATGTAATGTTGTTACCAGTTTATGGCTCTAGCAGTTTTTGCTACAGGTAAGAATATCTCAGCCGTGACTCTAGATTTGTCTCTCCTGATATCAGAGTATTGCTCTGCTCTGCTCTGCAGCCTCAGTTCTCTGAGGTATCCAAGAAAAGTTGTTGATTTTCAGTTTGCTCAGCTTTTCTCTTGTCTAAGACTAAGTGATGACTTCCAAGCTCTTTACATGTCAGGACTGAATCGGGAAGTCTGTACAAACTATTCAATCCAGCATTTTCAAATCCAGGAATTTATCTTTAGAACACCAATACAGAGGCACACAAAGGTGTAGGTAAACAATTTTTATGGTGGCATTATTTAAAATAGAGATCAATGGGAAATAATCTAAAGACCAAGAAAGAAATGTGAAGCAATTGAAATACCGCCAAAAACAGACATACTATACATCTGTTATCATCAAATATGTGATGAAGTTCATTATACTTTGTTAATGTTTTAAAAGAGCACTTATAAAGCAATATGTTTAATGTCATATAAATTGTCCTAAAAATGTGTGAGTGGTCAAGGGGCTGGCCTGGTGGCATAGTGGTTAAGTGCGTAGGCTCCACTTCAGCCACCAGGGTTTGTGAGTTTGGATCCTGGGGCTGGACCTCCCCAACACTCGTCAGGCCATGCTGAGATGGTCAATGTCCCATATACGAAATAGAGGAAGAGTGGCATAGATGTTAGCTCAGTAACAGTCCTCCTTATGCAAAAAGATGAAGATTGGCAAGAGATGTTAGCCCAGGTCCAATCTTCCTCGCCAAAAGAAAAAATTCAAAAAAATGTCAGTGGTCAAAAACGAAAAAGCAGAAAGACATTTAAAAGTACTTACCACTGAATAGAAGATTTTTTTTGTCTTTTATGCTTTTCTATTCCACTAGTTTGTTTAGTATTAAACTTGTTTTTTTGTTGTTATATTGAAATTAGGAAAACAGAGTGACTAAAAATTGAATTAGTGTGAATCAGACAAATTGCATTACAATTGATTTAAGCCATATATTTATCATTCTGCTTTCCAAAATCATGTTTCTATAATAATAATCTAGAGCTCCTGAGGTAGATGTGTTTCATCTTATTGGACATAAGTCATAAAACAAATGATTGGTATAATAATTGGTAGAATAAGCAGAAGGTATAATAACTATATATTATTTCTAAAGATAAAACAAGTTGAAATTTTTTAAATGAATGGTAAATAAAATTTCCGTTAAGCTGTTTTTGAAATCAAGGTCCATTGAATGTTCTAATCTGTCTTTCACAATTCATATGGGTTAGAATATTTAATTTAAGGTTTCATAGATTTTTTTCACTCTGTATATCACTATAATTTTCATGGCTGTGAAATGATACATGAATACTTCAATGTCTGAGGGAAACCATTCATGATCTTAGTTATTATTCCTCAAATTATCATCTCAAATTGTGACCGTCATCATAAACATTCATATTCTATTTTCTAAAATCAAGACAGTTAATAAAATGGAACCACTTTTTCCCAAAATAGTACATATATAGCACATGTATCAACATAATGTTAGTGAACTGATCAATCAACATGGTAACCAGCTAATACATTACAAAAGATGCTATTTTAAAACCTGTCCCAATAATCAAAAAGAGTTAGATTTTCTTTCTTTATTTTTTAATTAATATAAATATTGAAGACCTCAGCATTTTTTAATTATTTTCTTGTATTTTTGCATTTATATATAACAGAGATAAAATATGGTACTGAAATATTTCAAAGAGCAGGTTTTATATAAATTTACTTAGATATTGACAATTCAGAAGGCAGAAACCTTCTAGCTAAAATTCAATGTCTATATATTCAATGGGCATATTTATGCAATTATTGGCAAAGCACAAGCATTAGAAAATAATTTACTGTTAGTGAACTTTTGGGGAGGCATATTACAAAATCACTATTTTCATTTTTAGAGCATTATTACAAGAGTGATTTAACTAGGAAATTTTTCCTAGTGGCCTGAAGGAGTGAAAAGTCTTACAAAATAAACAGTAAGACTTTTACCATCTTTCAACAAGTAGGCAGTAAATTAACAAGTGACAGAGTTTGCATATAATATGCATTCACATATCAATAAACTATATTAGGAAATTAACTGAAAGCATGCATTAATTGAACTATATGGTGTCTTAGTAAGCATCCAAGCAAAAAAATATTGAACAAGTAAGAATTGATATTGTTATACCATGACTCTCTACATAGTTATTTCATGACACAGGAATTCATTTCACACTGTATGAGGTGAAGCTGAGAATACGTGGCAAAGTCATGGAAGGACAGGGAACCTGAGGGTAAGAGGAAAGAGAGAAATTCAGAGACCAATAGGGTGTTAGTTGAAGACCTGTGCTCACGAGACTGGAGGCTTAAACATCAGTGAGTTTGAACTTGGACTTAATATCATGAAAACTCTACAGGATACAGCAAAAAATAGGATCTAAGGCATCAAGTTTTAGCCAGGGAAGCAAGATGTTGAGCTATATGAGAATTTGTAGCCATTAAAGACATAGAGGCTCTTGGAAGACTTGGGGAGAGATATATTAGTAAAAGTTCTTGGGTAGGTAAGTTTGTTTTAAAAAAGGCAGCCCAGCAACAGTATTTGATAATTGTAATAATAGCAACTTTTGAATCTAAAAGATACTGAATGACCAAGAATCAGTGACCTATAGGGCCATTGTTAAACTCCGCATTAAATAAGGAACATATAGACAAGACTTGGATAAGCTGGAGAAGGTGACAGCATTTGGACAGGATAGGATAGAATGTCTTGGTTAATTCCAAGGGCATTAGAAAGGGGCGGTGTCATATTTTGCGTCTGACTAAAAGATTTGCTATGGGATCTTATTGTACGTGGACTTTGGGTCACCATGGATCAAGCTCAAAGGTAAATCTTAGTATTGACATATATAGTAAAATTCATAAATTTAATATATGGTATAATAATTTCTATAGGGGATATTTTTGTTTTGGTTATAATACTAGCCTACTCTTTTTGACTGTTTATGTGTTAGATCTTTATATGGAGAATATTAGTAACTAATATTTAATGGAAAGAGAATAAGTCATGAGGATTTTGAAAATGTTTAGGAATCTGGAATGCAGTGTTTTCAAAGAGCAAAGTTGTACAAAGTTTGTATATGAAAGGGAGCAATTTTCATTTTTAATTTAAATAAATCGTGTTTTATGCAAGAAAAAACCCGTAGAAATAAATGAACAAAAACACTCCTCTTATTCATTCTCCTGTTTCTAATGAGCAATCCTGAAGATAAGTAAAACAATTAGGAAGGAATGAATAAGCTATGTGGAACAGGTCTTGATGTCTGGTGATACCAGGGAGAGCAGACTTTACATACAGGCTGACCATGGTTGCATGATCTGGTGCCCATCCTGCTTGTTCAGATGGTGCTTTCAGTCCTAACTCCACTCCATGGTTCTTCTATATGGCACATTCATGGAGAAGCACACTGTAGTGTATACATCACTATCCATAGCCTCCTAGAGACAGAATGCCCAGACAGAAGGAAATTTTAGGTTAGGATTATGGGATGTAGGTTAGGTGGAGTGACTGGTTACTTTACTTTTTCCTTTATGCTATGCACTCTCAATACATTAAACTCTGCTTTAAGAGCCTACATCTTCAATGTATTTTATTTGATGAGCCCATATGGATGGCCAAGACAGAGTGAGATAACTTTGTTCCCCAAACTTTATAGCTAGCCTACTCAGTGGCCATACATGCAGTAATCATATTTAATCAGCTCAACAGTTCTATAAGGTAGGCACAAGAACTAGTTCTGTCCAGTTAAAGACACTGAGGATTAGAGAATTTAAGTAAGTTGCCCATGTTCCAGCTAGCTAATAGTAGATCTGGGATTCAAAGTCATCCTTGTGCCTATATGCTCTTAACATTCAGGATATTGCCCATTCATTAATTCATTCACTCGCCTATGAAGTCATCTGAAAGCCTGACAAATCAAAATACCACACAAGGCATTAAAGACACAAAAGTGTGGGGCTGGCCCCGTGGCCGAGTGGTTAAGTTCACGCGCTCTGCTGCAGGCGGCCCAGTGTTTCGTTGGTTCGAATCCTGGGCGCGGACATGGCACTGCTCATCGGACCACGCTGAGGCAGGGTCCCACATGCCGCAACTAGAAGGACCCACAACGAAGAATACGCAACTATGTGCCGGGGGGCTTTGGGGAGAAAAAGGAAAAAATAAAAAAAAAAAAAAGACACAAAAGTGCGGTAGAAATAAACACAGCCTAAGAGAATCATTAAGGCTCATTGAGGATAAATGTGGACTGTCACATAATGCGGGGAGACAAAAAACGAATGAAAAAGAAAACTCATGGCATTCTCTCCTTTATGTTTTTACAAACAGACTGATTTAGAATTGGTTAATGGAGTTTAACGTTCATAATATTAATTAATTTAAATAATATGTTGTCAATTACTTAAAAGAGATAATCAAGACTGTTTTAAAAGAGAGGTGCTAATGATATATATTGTCTTTTAGAGTTAAAAAATTGAGAAATAAGTAGTCTCCAGAAACATAAAATGGTGATGCGTTTTTCTATAATTTACTAAAAATAGCATACAAGAAAAGTCCCTATTAACTAGTATTTTTTCTTACATTTCTGGAAATGAACTATTGCATTGGTATCTAAAGTATACATTTGTGAAATACATTGTATATTTAGAAGTACCTTAGAAATAATGTGTCCAGTGTCTGACACAATACAGGAATGACTCATACAACATCTCTGAAGTGTGTCTTTGTGAGTGGGTGGGGAAGTGAGGGCTGTGGGTAAGGACCTGTCATTCCATCTCTTTCTTTATAACAGAAACTTGACTGCTTCAAATGAAAACCAATTACAATCTCAGTCATAAAATTGCAAAATGTTCTTTCTTATAACTAACAAAAAAATGTTTCTGTAAAACATAACTATTGGCCCTAATTCTGCCCTTTATAGTTAAAAAAAAAATCTAATCCCTCTTCCACATGATTCTAATAAAAGTATTTATTAAAAAGTGGGAATTTTTTTTTTCTTGTGCTGTAAGGGAGTAGAGAGAAGAGCCCGAGGGAATGCCTTTCTGTTGTTTGCCTGCATGCCAACACAAACTGCTAGAAAAAACTGCTATAACATGGTCAGGAATCAACGTAATGAATACTGCTGCTCTCAAAATGGCTAGTATACAGGAAACACAAAACAAAGTGCTGGGGAATTATTTGGGGATTTCAAACTAAAAGGAATGTTGGCTACTGAAGAGAATGTAGGATTTCTTCAGGGGATTCATACAAAATTCCTCTTACCTTTTTCAGAGACAGAAAATCAGGGAAAGTTTATAAAGAAGGTTTATCAGGCCCATTTTTAAAAAAATCACTGAAATAAAATAACATCTAAAATATTTATTGAAAAACTTGAGTGTAGATATTTATTACCTGGGTTGTAAGTAATATTTTTAATATTTTACTTGAAGTATCACAAACTTATAGAAAAAGTACACAAAACCAGAAAATAAGACAATAAAGTACAAGTATGAAATAGCTAGATGTAATTAACATTAACATTTTGTCATATTTGCTTCATATCGCCATATTGTATTTCAAAGAAAACTGTATTACAAGTACAGTTTACTTCCCATGGTGTTCTGTCATCATCCCACTTCATTTCCTTCCCCCTAGAGTGACAAAAACAAAGTATTCTAAAGTTTGTTGTATATTATTCTTAAGAATATTATTATATCTGCTATTAAATATTTATATATTTATAAAAATACATTGTATCTTTGGCATTTTAAAACTTTGAGTGATATCAAAGTTACTAGCTTTCTTTTTTAATATTTTGTTTATATGATTTATGAATATTGATACATTTTGTATAGTTCATTTGTCTTCACTATTACAGGTAATTATAATAAATAGATTTCTTTATCCATTTTCTTATTGGGGGACAAATGTTTCCAAATGATTGCCAACACAGATAAGGCTGCAATAAAAATTTTGTACATTATACAATTACATTAATCAATTAATTTCCCTCTGTACAAATCCCCTTACAAAATATTTCATGTAGTTTTTAACATGAGCTAAGTCATGTGCATCATAAAAGATATGGTTATATATCTACCTGAGCAGAAATGGCCGTAATTTAACACTTTTCTGGAATATTGTAAATAATTATGGAAATTTTTATTTAGGAAAGAGGAGCCTTTAATAACCCTAATTCTCCTGGTTCTGTGGTTAATTCTCACATGCCTCTGCATGGAGTCTTCTTCTACAGTTTATGTATATTAGATTATCGACTTCATTTTATACTACATGTTAATCTAGGCCTTGAACAGAAAACTGAATGGATTTAATGTATCCAGGGACAAAAGCAGCATGATTTGAGAAATATTCATCCGCATTTTTGTGTGGCTTTTGGCCTTGAACCTCTGCCTCTGGCACAATCTAGAACATGAACCAGGCATATCCACTTAGGATAGCTCATCGGCTAGAGCCTAATAGGCTCCCTGGATCAATACAAATAGCTTGAAGTGAATTGGAGGAAAGGAAGATCTTGTAGCTGATGGACCAGATGGTATAGCATAATCTTTGAATTCAGCTATTTCATTGTTCAAATCATGGCCCCAGCAATTATGAGTTGTGTGACTTTGAGCAAAGCATTTAACCACAAACCTTTAGTTTCTTCATCTATGTAATGGTGATGACGGTTTCAAGTTTAACCCATTGGTAAATAATAATGATGGCTAACATGTATTGAATGTTCATTTGTTCCAGGCACTGCAGTACATGCTTCTACTGCATGTATTTGTTTCATGCTCTCATAACTTGATAAAGCAATTGCTTCTAAAGTCCCCACTAAACAGATAAGGAGGTGAAAGTACATAAAAACAAAATGAATTGTGGAACATTACAAAGCTACTATATGGCAAAGATGCAGTACAACCCAAGTCATTTTGGATCCATGTCCATCACTCTTAACACTCTTAATCTGTTGAGAAATTGTGACTCTTGACCTGTACCTTGAATTTAATCCTCTATATTGAAATGGATTGTCTCCAGCTGCTGTCTGCAGAAACCTCAAAAGTAGAGGTTCACAAAGTACTTTTTAGTCATTCAAATAACAAAGGGAAAAATATTACATTGGGAGTCCTAAACCAGGTGTTAGCTTCAGGATTGCTCTAATTCACAGAAGGCCTTGAGAAATTTTCTTAGCATTTGTGGGTCCCAGCTTTCCTCTTTTGTAAGCAGAAGTTGAAAAGTTCAACTTTCAAGCTAGCTTGAAAATGTGTAATAAATTCAAATGTATTTTCATAAAAATATATACTCAATATATACATCTTCTGCTATATTTTATAAAAAACATAATTCAGAAATATATGGGAAACAAAAATCAACACTATTATATTATTTTGAAAATTGTCTTGCAACTTTTATATGACACATGAAATGTCATTCACTTTCTTTTTCAACACAATCATTTGTCTTATTTGAGCAAATTCATTTATAAGGAGGGTTTTACACCAAGATGTTAAAGAAAAGCTGTTTTTTTTTTTTTTAAAAAGTATGTAGGTGAAGAATGTGAGATCAGCTGCAGATTTTCCATATTCTGCTGCTCATTATGAAGTTCACCTTTTTACTGCTCCAGATTTGACAATTTCGTTGACACTGAGGTGCAGATATGCAAGAAAGATAACAACCTCAGCATTCTTGGCCTGAAGTTCTTCTCTCAGAATACATTCCTGATGCTCATCGATGGTCTCTTGGATGCCCACACATCAATACCATCTGTTAAGTTGATAACATATTAAACAAAATAAACTTCTATTCTGGCAATTTACACAGCACCAGGAGTAACATTTAGAAAGAGGCTTTAAGTGTTCTATGATACTGAAGCCACATTTTTTTAATTTGAAGACATCTGCAGACTCTGAAGAAAATAATGCCTTACAGTTGGGGCAAAAGGAAGATGATTGGTTGGCAGAAAATAGGTTATGAATATGCATAAAATTATTAAAGTTGCAGAAGATGTCAAATGACAACAGCATGATAAATTAAATTTTTAAAAAGTGGAACCTGAGTGGTTCCCTAAATTTGTGACTTCAAATTAAATAATAAAAACAAAATAAATTCAAATGCAAGATAAAATGAAGTAAAAATAATGAAATCTTTTAACTAGCTCCAGATATTTTGAAGCAGAGCTATTTTAGCATTATTAAAATATTGTTGTTTTGGGATACATTACCAAGATGGCAGGAAAGGAGGGCCCTGAGTTTCCCTTCTCCCACAGATATACTGCATACACAGCTACACATGAATCATTTCCCTCTGAGAGTAAACCAGACTCTAACTAGTTGAGTTACGCTTTCACATTGAGCAACTGAGAAAATACTCACAACAAAACAGGTAAAAAAGGCTGACTCATCTCAGCTTAAGAAACAAATATAGCCTGAAAGTAGAAGGACATAAAAGATATTACAAGCAAATATAAACCAAAAGAAAGCATGGGGAGCTATACTTATATCAGTCAAAGAGACCTTAAGCCAAAAAAGGTCACAAAAGGCAAAGAAAGTCATTATATAATGACAAAGGGGTCAATTCATCAAGAAAATATAACAGTTGTAAATATTTATGCCCCCAACATGAGTATCTAAATATATAAAGTAAATATTAACAGGTGTGAAGAGAGAGATAGACAGCAATACAATAGCAGGAGATTTCATTACCCCACTTTCAATAATTGATAGATAATCCAGACAGAAAATAAATATGGAAATACTTGACTTAAACTACGTGTTAGACCAGAGGGAATTAACGCACATATATAGAACATTCTGTTCAGTAGTAGCAGAACACATATTCTTCTCAAGCTCACATGGAACATTCTCCAGGATAGATCATATTTTAAGCCACAAAACAAGTCTTAACAAATTTAAGAATATTGAAGTCATATCAAGTATCCTTCAGACCACATGGTAGGAAATTAGAAATCAATTATAAGAGGAAAATTAGAAAATTGAGAAATAGGTGGAGATTTAACATGTTCCTGAACAATCGAAGAGTCAAAGAATAAACCAAAAAGCAAATAAAAAATATCTTGAGACAAATGGAAACACACAACCAAAACTTATGAGAAGCAGTAAAAGCAGTTTTAAGAGGGAAGTTTATAGTAATAAACATCTACATTAAGAAAAAAGAAAGGTCTGAAATAAACAACCTAACTTTATACCTCAAGGAACTAGAAAATGAACAGAAAACTAAACTGGAAAGTTAGTAGAAGGGAATAAATAAAATCAGTGTAGAAATGCATGAAATAAAGAAAGACAATAGAAAATATCAATGAAACTAAGAACTGTTTTTTTGAAAAGATATACAAAATTGACAAAACTTTAGCTAGACTAACTAAGAAAAAAAGAGAGAAGACCCAAATAAATAAGATCAGAATTGAATGAGAACACATTACAACTGATACCACAGAACACAAAAGATCCTAAGAAATTACTATGAACAATTATGTGGCAACAAACATGGCTAACATAGAAGAAGCTGATAAATCCCAACAAATATACAACCTAAATAGACTGGGTCATGAAGAAACAGAAGATCTGAACAGACCAATAATGAATAAAGACATTGAAGCAGTAATCCAAAATCTCCCAACAAAGAAAAGTCCAGATGGCCGCATTGGTAAATTCTAGCAAACATTTTAAAAAGGAATTCATACCAATCCTTCTCAAATTCTTCCAAAAAATTGAAGAGGTGGGGCCACTTCTAAACTCATTTTTCAAGGCCAGCATTACCCTGATATCACAACTAGACAAGGACACGACAAGGAAAGAAAATCGCAGGCCAAGATCCTTGACAAACATAGATGCAAAAGTCCTCAATAAAATATTAACAACAACAAAAACATCAACAGCACATGAAAAGGAAAGGATTGTACATCATGATCAAGTGGGATTTAATCCTGGGATGCAAGGATACTTCAACATACACAAATCAATAAATGTGATACAGCACATTAAGAGAATTAAGGATAAAAATCATATGATCATCTCAATAGATGCAGAAAACCATTGAAAAAAATTCAACACTCTTTCATGATAAAAACTCTTAACAAATGTAGAATAAGTAGAATGTAACTCAACCATAATAAAGACCACATACAACAAGCCCACAGCTAATATCATACTCAACAGTGAAAAGCTTTCTAAGATCAGGAAGATCAGGAACAAGATAAGGATGCCCATTCTTGCCACTGCAATTCAACATAGTACTAGAAGACCTAGCTGGAGCAATTAGACAAGAAAAGAAAAGGCATAGAAATCAGTAAAGAAGAATGTTGTCTCTGTTTGCCAGTGGCCAGATCTTATATACAGGCATAGCTCATTTTATTGCACTTCCCTTTATTGCACTTCACAGATAGAGTCATGTGCTGCATAATGATGTTTCAGTCAATGACGGACCACATATATGTTGGTGGTCCATGAGATTAGTACCATATAGCCTAGGTTATACCATCTAGGTTTGTGTAAGTGCACCCTATAATGTTCGCACAACAACATCTGCTAATGACACATTTCTTAGAACATATTCCCATTGTTCAGCAACACATGACTGCATTGCATTTTTTACAAGACCCTTCACTAGCAAAAAGATTATGACTTGCTGAAGGCTCAGATGATGGGTAGCATTTTTCAGCCATAAAGTTTTTTTAAATTAAGGTGTATACATTGTCTTTTTTAGAAATAATGCTATAGCACACTTAATAGACTACAGTATAGTGTAAACATAAATTTCATACGTACTGAGAAACAAAAAATTTGTGTGACTCGCTTTATTGTTAGAACTAATAAATTCAATAAAGCTGCAAGATAAAAAAATATTCAAAAATCTGTTGTGTTTTTATACAGTAATAACAACCACTGGGAAGAGAAATTAAGAAAACACTCCTACTTACAATAGCATCAAAAATAATAAAATAATTAGGAATGAATTTAACCAAGGAGATGAAAGATCTATACACTGAAAACTATAAATCACTGATGAAAGAAGTTGAAGACACAAATAAATGGAAAGATATCTCATGTCCATGGATTAGAAGAATTAATATTGTTAAAATGTCCATACTACTCAAAGCAATCTACGTATTCAATGCAATCTCTATCAAAATTTACACTGAGATATCACCTTTATCTGTTAAGATGTATATTATCAAAAAGACAAGAGATAAATGTTGACAAGAATGTGGAGAAAAGGAACACATGTACACAGTTAGTTGGAAAGTAAATGGGTGCAGCCAGTATGGAAAACAACTTTAGGGTACTTAAGAGATTAAAAGTAGAACTGCCATTTGATCCATCAACCCTACTTCTGTGTATACACCCAAGGGAAACAAAATCACTATCTCAAGGAGACATCTGTACTCTCATGTTTGTTACATAATTATTCATAATAACAGGATATGGAAACAACCTGAGTGTCTAGCAACAGATCAGATAGTGGATGAAGAAAATGTGCATATATACATATATATATTCAGCCTTAAAAAAGAAGGAAATTCTGTCATTTATGACAACATAGATGAATGTGGAGGGTTAAACAGAGAAAGACAAATACTTCATGATATCATATATATGTGAAATTTTTAAAAAGTCAAACTCATATTCATCAGCGCTGATTGTCAGGGAAATGCAAATCAAAACTACAATAAGATATCACCATACACCCGTTAGAATGACAAAAATAACTAAAACTGATAGTAACAAATGTTGGAGAGGTTGTGGAGAAAAAGGAACCCTCATACACTGCTGGTGGGAATGAAAACTGGTGCAGCCACTATGGAAAACAGTATGAAGATTGCTCAAAAAATTAAAAATAGAACTACCATACAACCCAGCTATCCCACTACTGGGTATCTATCCAAAGAGCCTGAAGTCAGCAATTCCAAAAGTCCCATGCACCCCAATGTTCATTGCAGCATTATTTACAATACCCAAGACGTGGAAGCAACCTGAATGCCCATCAACAGATGATTGGATAAAGAAGATGTGGTATATATATACAATGGAATACTACTCAGCCATAAAAAAGAACAAAATCGTCCTATTTGCAACAACATGGATGGACCTTGAGGGAATTATGTTAAGTGAAATAAGCCAGATAAAGAAGGACAATCTCTGTATGACTCCACTCATATGAGGAATTTAAAAATGTGGACAAAGAGAACAGGTTAGTGGATACCAGGGGAAAGGTGGGGTCGGGGGTGGGCACAAAGGGTGAAAGGGTGCACCTACAACACGACTGACAAACAATAATGTACAACTGAAATTTCACAAGATTGTAACCTATCATTAACTCAATAAAAAATTTTTAAAAAGTCACACTCACAGAAACAGGAGTATAATTGTGGTTGCCAGGGGTAGCCAGGTGGGGAAAATGAGGGGGAGGTAAAAAGATACAAACTTTCAGTTGTCAGATGAGTAAATTCTGAAGATCTCCTCAAGTATAGCATGGTAACTATAGTTGATAATATTCTATGTTATAATTCAAATTTGCTAAGAGAGTAGACGTTCAGCATTCTCACCAAAAAAAAAAAAAAAAGAAAGAAAATAAATTAACCATGGAAGGTAATAGATGTGTTAATTAACTTGATTGTGGAAGCCCTTTCACAAGGTATATGTATATCAAGTCACCACGTTGTATACTTTAAATATATTACAGTTTTATTCGGCAATTTTACCTCAATAAAGCTGGAAAAAAGGTGAAACATTTTGTCACTTGGATTATATATTTAAGGGTTATTTTTTTCTGATTAGTTTAGTGATCCAGGGGTAAATCATGACCAGATTAAGCTACACTGAAGTGTTATTTTTCGAAATATGATGTCCTATTGCTTTAGGAAAAAGAATTGTCTCATATTTCATCAGTATGTTTATAGCATTTTTTAGCCATATTTAGTGACTAGTTATAATTCTCGTTTAATGATTCCAGAACTATAATAAGAAAGTGTGAAAATCAGCTTATATTATTACCATATGCTTATGATATCATTATTATTGATTAGTTTCTGGTTTTATTTACAAATATTCAGCTAAGTAAAGGCGTAGTGAATGTGGTTAGCTAATTACTATCAGGTGTAGAAAATTCAATGCTCCTTGTGATTCAAATATGTGGAAAACCTTAACAGCTATAAGTTGTTATTCTTTTAGTTTTATATAGTCAATATTAATTAACATATTAATGTGTTTTCCCCCTAGTAACCATTTTGGAATATATAACTGGCTAATTGTCTTTATTAAAGAGATGTCTGTATAATCATTGCTACAGTAAAGTCATAATCAAGTAGATACCACCAGGTTTCCTTTGCAAATGGCCTTATTTTTAGACTCTCCTGAAATATATCATTTCATAGATTTAATTTCAATGTCAGCCTAACTAGAATGAAGCCATTCAGTAACACTTTTATAACCAGTAGGAAGTCCTTAGTATATGTGTGTGTGTGAGAGAGAGAAATTACATCACAAAGCTAATTATACTTCTATCTCTCTGTGTTAAGAATGGCCACAGGTGTCTGGGATATATTATTTCAAACTGGATATGGAAAAATCATAGATATAACTTTGTGTCATTCCTTATTGCTTTGTATAAATCTAAGTTGACTTCAACTGTAGGAGTGTTAATAGAATCAGAATCATCTGCGAAACTTTTTCCACCTTGTGCCAGTAGTTCTCAAATTGTTGTCTCCAGATCAGCAACCTCAGCATCACTTGGGAACTGGTTGGAAATGCAAATTCTTGGGCCTTTCCCCTAGTCCTGCTGAATCAGAATGTCTGGGAATGGATTCAGCAATCTATATTTTAATATGCACTGTATATGTGTCTGATGCATGTTTAAGTTTTGAGAATCACTGCTTTATGCTATTTCCCAATCCCGGAGATAACTTTTCAAAAGGGGACTTCCCAAGTGATTTTGATATTCTAATCTATGAAATGGAAATGTTATTCAAATATCTTAATTGTTCTACTCATTTTCATAGAAAGAGAATCACTTTTTATTATTTTATATTTATTAACACAATCAAGGATATATGCATGAAAGTTTGAACATTGTGTCTGTTTACTTTCAAATCAGAGTTGTTTCCTAATACACGTCTTATTAGGTAATTCTATAGCCATGGATACTAGCACTTAAGAAAGTGAAACGTGGCAATTCATGGTCATTCAGGTGATTTCTGAAAACTCTCAGCATAGGACAATTTTAATTAGGAGTTTGAACAGATTTATTTGAGAAATATTTTTAGACAGATGCTGTAAATGGAACACTCAAGATCATTGCTCCGTCTTCCTTTCCCTCCGCTCATGTTATATCAAGTGAAAAAAACAAATTCCCCCAAAGTATCCTAACTAGTTAATTTCACACCTGGCCACACAGAAACTGCAAAATTAATAGAGAGGATCTCTTTAAGCAATAAATACAACACCGGTAACCATACTGGCAATTTGTGTCATTTTCCTTCGCCAGAAGAAATGAGGCATGAACTTGCAAGGGAAATTTGAGTTAATTGTCATTTATATAATATGCTACCATATCCTGGGTTGTAACACCAATGATGTGGCAATGATCACTGCAGACGGATTGCAAATATAAATTAGCTAGCCATAGGTGAAAACATTATTTTGGAAATAAATATCAAAGATTGATTAAGCCAAACACGGAGGTCTACATCTTATGTTACCTGTTTTAATGCTTAAGTATATTAATGGAGAATACATGCTTATTATTAAAGTAATGGAAAATATTATTTTAAATATTGAGTCTATTCGGGAATATCTAATAATGTTTTAGAAATCCTTTGCTTCGTCTCTTGTCCCAAGAGTGAATATATCACCCTGTGTGTATACACCCAAAATGTGAATGCAAACTAAAGTGGCCACAAAATACTTGTAAGTCATTCACATCTGTGTCAAGATCACAATGTGCCCCGGAGGAGAACACACATGAATGGCACTGCCTTGACTTCCATTCTCAGCACTCGCGTGCACAGCCACTGGATGCTGCTGCCTCAGAAATCCGTGAAAACAGTTCTACCAAGTATTTCAATTCACTTCAGGTTATGTGATTGAAAGCACACTTTTAGCTGATGTCACAAGATAACTTAAATTCATAATTCAGAATACTTGGTATTATTGCTATGATAGATTTTTAGAATGACAAAGAAGGAAGCAAAGTGTTAAGAAAGAAATTTTAAAAAATGCTCAGTCTTTAAGCATGCTAAATTGGGGAATATTAAGATCAAGAAGTGGAGAGAAAAACAAAGAAACAGATGATGGAGGTTTTTTGTCTTTTTGGTTTTATTTATTTTTTTAATATTTATTTATTTTTTTATTCCAGTAACATTGGATTATAACAATATATAGCTTTCAGATGTACATTGTAATATATTTCGAATTCTGTGTAGATTACATCATGTTCACCATCCAAAAACTAATTATAGTCCCTCACCACACATGTGAGCCCAATCACCCCTTTTGCCCTCCCCCCTCCTCCCTTCTCCTATGGTAACCACCGATCCAGTCTCCATTGCTGTGTGTGTGTTTGTTTGTCGTTGTTTTTATCTTCTACTTATGAGTGAGATCATATGCAATTTGAAGTTCTCCCTCTGACTTATTTCACTTAGCATAATACCCTCAAGGTTCTTCCATGTTGTTACAAATGGCAGGATTTCATCATTTCTTGTGGCTGAGTAGTATTCCATTGCGTATACATACCACAGTTTCTTTATCCATTCATCCCTTGATGGGCACCTAGGTTGCTTCCAAGTCTTGGCTATTGTGAATAATGCTGCAATGAACATAGGGGTGCAAGTATCTTTATGCCTTTGTGTTTTCAGGTTCTTTGGATAAATATCCAGCAGTGGAATAGCTGGATCATATGGTAGATCTATTCTTAATTTTCTGAGGATACTCCATACTGCTTTCCATAGTGGCTGCACCAGTTTACACTCCCACCAGCAGTGTGTGAGGGTTCCATTCTCTCCACATCCTCTCCAACATTTGTTGTTTCCTGTCTTGTTAATTATAGTCATTCTGACAGGAGTGAGGTGATACCTCAGGGTAGTTTTGATCTGCATTTCCCTGATAGCTAATGATATTGAGCATCTTTTCATATGCCTGTTGGCCATCCGTATATCTTCTTTGGAGAAATCTCTGTTCAGATCTTTTGCCCATTTTTTTTAATGGAGTTGTTGGTTTTTTTCTTGCTGAGATTTATGAGTTCTTTGTATATTTTGGATATTAGCCCTTTATCTGATATATGGTTTGCAAATATCTTCTCCCAATTGTTAGGTTGTCTTTTCATTTTGTTGATGGTTTCCTTTGCTGTGCAGAAGCTTTTGAGTTTGATGTAGTCCCATTTGTTCATTTTTCTTTTGTTTACCTTGCCTGGTCAGACATGGTACTTGAAAATATGCTGCTACGACCAATGTCAAAGAGCATACTGCCTATGTTTTCTTCTGGAAGTTTCATGGTAATGGGTCTTACATTCAAGTCTTTAATCCATTTCAAGTTGATTTTTGTGCATGGTGTAAGGGAATGGTCTACTGTCATTCTTTTGCATGTGGCTGTCCAGTTTTCCCAACACCATTTATTGAAGAGACTCTCCTTTCTCCATTGTATGCTCCTGGCTCCCTTGTCTAATATTAGCTATCCATAAATGTGTGGATTTACTTCTGGCTCTCGATTCTGTATTCTGTTCCATTGATCTGTGTGTCTTTTTTTGTGCCAGTACCATGCTGTTTTGGTTACTATGGCTTTGTAGTATATTTTGAAATCAGGGAGTCTAATACCTCCAGCTTTGTTCTTTCTCAGGATTCTTTTGGCTATTCGGGCTCTTTCGTTGTTCCATACAAATTTTAGGATTCTTTGTTCTATTTCTGTGAAAAATTTTGTTGGAACTTTGATAGGGATTGCATTGAATCTATAGATTGCATTAGGAAGTATGGACATTTTAACTATGTTAATTCTTCCAATCCAAGAGCATGGAATATCTTTCCATTCCTTGTGTCTTCTTCAATTTCTTTCAAGAGCGTTTTATAGTTTTTGGTGTACAGATCTTTCACCTCTTTAGTTAAGTTTATTCCTACGTATTTTATTCTTTTTGTTGCTATTGTAAATGGGATTGTGTTCTTAATTTCTCTTTCTGCTACTTCGTTTTTAGTGTATAGAAATGCGACCAATTTTTGTATGTTGATTTTGTATCCTGTGACTTGACTGTACTCATTTATTATTTCTAAAAGTTTTCTAGTGGGTTCTTTAGGGTTTTCTCTATATAAAACCACGTCGTCTGCAAAGAGTGACAGTTTCACTTCTTCTTTTCCAATATGGATCCCTTTTATTCCTTTTTCTTGCCTGATTGCTCTGGCTAGCACTTCCAACTCTATGTTAAATAAGAGTCATGAAAGTGGGCATCCTGCCTGGTTCCTGTTCTTAGAAGGATAGCTTTCAGTTTTTCTCCATTGAGAATGATATTAACTGTGGGTTTGTCATATATGGCCTTTATTATGTTGAGGTATTTTCCTTCTATACCCATTTTATTTAGAGTATTTATCATAAATGGATGCTGTATCTTGTCAAATGCTTTCTCCGCATCTATTGAGATGATCATGTGATTTTTATTAGAAGCTGGAGTTTTATATAGGATTAATTATTTAGTTGTCATTGTCATTTATCAGGGAGGAAAAACTTTCTCTACCCCCTTAGCATTAGCGGTTGAGGCCTGAAAATTAAATTGATAAAAGACAAATTAACAGAAGAAAGGACAAAGTTTATTCATATAGGTTCACAGAAGCTCACAAAGAAAGTGGCTTATAAAAATGACTAGAAGTTAGAGTTTATATACCATCTTAATAGGGGAAGGCCAGGGGGAGAAAGGTCAGGTAGAGAAAAACAAATGACTTAGGAAAGACAAATGGAACTTTAGAAGATTTTATGGGAGGTATGATAGTATCGTGACCATTTTTGTTTACTTGATTTCTCATCCAGATGCTGACTTCTTTCTACTGAGAGGAGTCAATTTTCCCTGAAGGGTGATTTATGGAAGTTGAATTTTTTCTTTTTTTGGAAGACTCTGCATTTGGACAGATAAGGAAATGGAGTTAGCGTTCAGACAAAGCTTCTTTCTGCATCTGTTGATTCCCAAGCATCTTCAGGTCAAAATAATTTTTATGCCACAGTTGCATATTCTGGATTCCTTCGTCATTTTATCTTCTCATTAACGGTCCCAAGTTGCACTGGGTGAAGAAAGAATGGAGGAGAGAAAAAAAGTGCTAATCATACTTCTTGCTGTCATCTATCTGGGACACCTGGCCTTCACATTTACTGTATTCCTCAGGGGATTTCTAATCATCCCTGTTAATCAATCATCTTTAATTTATTACAAGCTTTTTACAATGACTTCTTTTTCTTTCCAGACATTTAGTCAGCAACAAATCAAATAATAACAAAAACAAGAATCTGTTACAATTTAGCACTCTTTAGGTTTCTTCTAATAGTGTACGAACCTCTATGTTCAAACAATCAGTGGAAGAAGGTAATGACCATAGTATGAGCAGATAAAGTATACGTACACTTGAAAAAATGAAATATGCTTGAATTTATAAAGAATTTTATAACATCCAAATAATTCTCATTGTTCTCTGAAAAATCAATTACCTTATAAGGTATCCATGACTTTTAGTCACTGAAAAATACTACCATCATACAAACAAAACAAAATCACTAGCAATGTACTTTTAAAAGGAGAATGTAATAAGGTGGATTGGCTTTTACTTTCCTGCCCTTGGTATGACAGTCTGCTTATGAAGCCAGAATTAATACATCAAATGTGTTACTTATTTATTAAAAAATTTCTTGACATATGGAAACAAAGCCCAAGTGGAAATCCATTTCAGTCACCGAGACAGAAATATATGAGCTAATAGAATAATCTGTTAATTAAAAATTCTAAAATGTCCAGCAAAGCTATTTAGTTCTAAATTACATAGTTTCTAATTTGAACAACATTCTCAATGTGATGTGATCAGAAGCTCTCTTTCTTTTGTGTCTCAGTTGTTTCTGAACACAATCAATTTGACAAGTATCCCAGGAGTTACCCCTGCAGCAGATGCTCTCTGTACTGTCTTTATCAGCTCTCAAGAGCTCCAGAAAATGAAGATAAAACAATTTCACAGTTGTCCTTAAGAATATCAGACATAGTGTTCTATTGAATTATTTTCAAATATAGGTGATTAATTTCATGAAGCAGATGTTCTTCTAATAAAAATATATAGATAAATGAGTAGTTACATAGGCTTCCAAAGGTTGCATATTTGCTTTTAAAAAGTTTTTAAAAATCTATAATACTGGTTTTTTGTATCTTTCCTCTAACTTTGATATATACCTTTTTTCTAAACAACATCATGAAGAATACTAATCTATTGAACAAATTAAATTGCTCCAAGAAACAAGTTTTATTTCCCGATGTGAAACAATCTATTAAATAACCCGTAATTTACTAAGGTAAATGAAGGGAAATTGCTACATTTTGCTGGCAATACTTTAATAATCTTGAACATGGACTATTTTAATATCCTAACCCATAGTCATACTGGTTTAGTTTTACTTTTGCAGATACAATAATGAGAGTGGAATTAAGAACATGTCTTGAATTTCTCTATAATCCTCAGTTAACACATAGCAATAGCTTATATTTTACCAACGGCAGTAGATTGGTGGTTAGGGTAATTTTCAGAAAAGATACTGAATTCCAAGTTGAAGAAAACAAAAATGTCTTTATAATGCAATGAAATCTTCAGCAACTTAAAAAGACTCTCAATAAAGGTGCACTTAACATAAAATACACATTACAGATTAAAATTACATATTGAAAGATCAAGAATAATATCAATTAGTTGCAAGTTTTTAGAGAATCATCTTACTTATTAAAAGAAAATTAACCAATTTCTACTAGCCAGCCAAATCAAATTACCCATCCCTTTGCACTCCTCACTCTACTCTCATCCTTAATTCAATATTTCAGATAGTAAAAATATGTGAAAAGATATGACAGAACTTTATAAATTGAATTGGCCGTATAAATATGTAAATATGCTGGAATTTACAGTAAAAAGTCCTGCTTAGCCTTCAACACTCTCTTATCCTGATAAATATGTTTTTTTCAGGCTCAGAACATATTCAGAGCATACAGCTCGGAAAATCAATGGTGTTCAACACATGTACACGTATGTAATTAATTTAATCGTGGAAGGACAAAGAATAAAGCATGATTATGTTTGTATTAGAATTCATATTATTCTGACTTAAAATATTTTCAAAAATTTCTATTTGGTATCCTATATTGATCAATTATTTTTATTTTCATTTAGGAAAGATACCAACAATTAAAGATGATGTAAGAAAAGTTAAAATAAACACAATATTTTCTTGACTGTGTTTAAACAGTAATGCAATATATTACTTAATGTCTTTGTTAGCCTTCCCTCAGAGTAAACTCAGCTGCAAGGTTTCTGGTGAAAGCAGTTTATTTAGAAGATGATCATAGGAGAAACCAGTAGAAGAGCAGGAAGTCGAAGGAGAAAGTGTCAGTAAAGAATAGATTATCAAACAAGTATACCCAGTGGCAACTGGAACTTAATCCCACTCAGGAACTCTGAGAGCCAGTGTGGGATACAGACTTTAGAATTAGTCTACCTAAGGGGCCAGAGAGCTGTGGTACTTCCCACGAATACTCATTCATCGTTGGTTGATGGCTGTTCAGAGGGGCCAGCTAATCCTCTGACTCTGCTAACCTGGCCCAAAAGTAGGCAGAGTGCCCTCTTTTTAGTAGAGAAAGTCTTATTATGGTTTTTGTGATATGTGAACTTGACTAGACTACAGCCCTCAGTCCCCTGTCAAATATTAATCTAGGTACTGTTGTCATGGAATTTTGCAGATGTAATGAAAGCGCCTCTCAGCTGACTTTAAGTAAAGATTATCCTGGATAATCTGGCTGGTCCTGACTGAATCTGTTGAGAGGCTTTACATGAAAGCCTGAGGTTTTGCTGAGAAAGAGAACAAATTCTGCCTGTGTGCAAGAGCTTTGACCCTTGCTCATGTGTTCCAGCATACCATGTTGTTCCCTTCCTGACTCTGCCTGCCCTATGAATTTCAGACTTGCTTCATTAACTCCTACAATTATGTAAGCCAAGCCAATGCTTGGTGATATACATATATATATTCTGCTTCTGCTTCTCTGGTTGATACACTCTCTGCCAGAGATGCAAAGATGCACTTGCTGGCAATTGAAAATTGGGCTGATGTACATAGAAATGATGTGTCGAGTTGATAAAGGCAAGGCACTGACAGAATCCTCAGGCTGCCCAGATATATCCACAGCCCATGTTAAATTCATTCCATCTTATCATCAATTTTCCAAGGTGATTGCTAGTGACATTCTCTAAAACACAGATTTACTTTAGACGGTTTTGTACAATAAGCTATAGTAACTGCTGTTGTTTTGGTCCTGAGGATGCAACTGCTATTCATCATCTCCCTTCTCTGCCATCTATTCTAGAGTTGCCTCCTCTTGAAGTTAGTTGCCAACTTAAGTTACTGGCCTCATAGAGTAACCCAGATCTTCATTCCAGAGCGGTCTGAGGCCCTGTTACTATACCCTTGTCATGCTATCGTTGACTTGGCCCTAATCATTGCTCTAGAAGTAATAGCAGTGGGCACTGAGGTCAGAAATTGAGAAGGACAAGTCATCTGCCTCAGATGTTACTTTTTCATGGTCTCCAATCAAAGGTACTTTGATATTCTCTAGCAAGAGAAAGAAAGCCAAGTATGACAGCCTAGAGGGTTTATGCAAATCTGAGATTTCAAGATTCTCAGTGCATCCACTGAGGTGTCCCTATTTCAGGTACCACTCCTTCCCTAGCACAGCTGTTACTTTTGCACAGAAAGAATATCAGGCCTGTAAATGCAGTTTTCTTTTCTGTTAATCCTGTTGGAAGAGGTCATCAAGAGGACGTGACCGCTGGTTGACCTGCAAGTTGAACCAGGACATTCAACGTCTCCTCACCCGCTCCCTTGTCCTTGGAATGCACATTCTACCCCCCCATTCCCACAATGGGAACTGTTTTCAAGGATGCAGCCTTGAGAGAGCAATGTGTTGTTGAATCCATCTGGACTGAATACGCGACTGAAGCCAGTTAAGTCATCGATGTAAACTTTTAAGATTCTGGTGGGTGGGCACAGAGATCAACTCATCTTGTGGCCGCTCAAGACAAGTCTCATATGTAAGTTCCCTTGCTTATTAAACCTGCCACCTACCAATCAGGAGTGGTCTGCCGTTCTTTGGTCTGTCCTTGTTCTCTGTGTACAGGGACCAGTTTCAGATTTCACTCGGGGAGCTCCCGAGTTCGCAAACCAAAAAATTCTCAAACAGACTTTTAGTCCAGTTTTCTGCACAGTCATCCCTCCAGCTGCAGGAGATGAGGATTTTGCCTTATGACTGTCACACTGTGCTCTGAGTTCATAGTTGGTTTCTTTGAGGCAAAATTTGTGCTGATTTAATTTTTTTAGTGATTCTACAAAAGTTTAAATTCTCTTTTATTTTCTAAAAAAATTTACACTTTATATAAGCTAACACGTGTAATAGCATACAGTTCACGGTGTTTTTAATTTTGAAATTTATTCTGCAGATTTAATCATGTCTGCTTTCATGGTGACATGGGCACCAAACAATTAGAAGGGCTGCTGGCTGTCAGAAACCAGTACAGATACACTAGCAAATACTTGGTTAAATTATTCCCACTGCAATATGTCTACATGAATTCCCATCCCCCTCACTGAGACAATGCAATCATTTTTTTTTTCTGTTATCAGCTCACCACTTAAGTTAATTTAAATTTAACCTCTCTTGTTTATAGAAATGCTCATTTGCTTATTTTTCTTTAGTGGAAAGGTATGCCTAAAAATTTACCTTGAATAATTGCTTTCTTGGTCAAGTTGTTCTATACGTTGAATATTACATCTCGAAATGATGCTATCAAATTAAATGCACCTTTTTTTAAAAAAGTTAAAAGTTGTGATTAGCACTGTATTCTTTGTTTTCTAACCTCAGAAGTACTATTTCTAACATGCAAGACCTAATTATAATTAAATGATGGGTTTTCCCAATTTCCACTTTTTTTAAGTTGGAGAAATTATTTGGTGTACCAATAATCTAACAGGTGCTTAAATATATGAAACATATTATATGTAGTCAGTGGATGGAAAATCAAAAGATAAAAAATCCTATACAGTGAGAGGTACTAGTCTAAAGTCTTTGTGATAATATCTGTCTGTATAGATGGGTGTCTGGCATTCTAATATCCAAAGATGTGATTCTACACATCCACCATACAAATTAATTATGCCGTCATTACATTAAAAGTATATACGTTTTAATGTAATATATATGACGCTTGTGTATGGTATGAATACCAACAATCCTTTGTGTCATAGCAATAATTTTGAAGCAGCATAAGGCATTCTGTAATATAAAAATACTATTATGTGAAATATTTGTGTTTTAATGTATTTTATTATAATCTAGTTATTAGAAAATTACTGATCAGTAGTTCATGTTAGGAGTAACTCCACTAAAATAAGACTCTCAATAGACCATTTCTGACTTGCTACATAAGATTGCTTTTACTGTAATTTTTCAAAAATTTGTAACTGTACCAGAAGACCTTTTAAATTAAAGAGAGACAAGATCAAACAGGCAGATGGAGTTTATTTTAACCTATGTGGACTAACTGGTTCAGAGTAGGGGGTGGTCTAACCCTGGAAATAAAAACAAGAAATAGGTAAACAGAGATATATACTAAATCTGCCACAGATCTAGTTCCTAGAAATTTACTAATAAGTTAGACATGATTTCTTTAAACTGCACTCTACAAATATTTTATTTCTATGAAATGACGTTTTTGTTGTTGCTTTTGTGGTATTTTTTTAAAAGTTTTCCAAAAATCATCTTTTATTTGAGCTGATTCACGAAACAATTTGAATAAGCCAGCACACTTCTTAATCCTCTCAAGATATCAAATAACTGAGATGCTTAGTGAATGATGGGTTTCTTGAAAAGTATTATAGCATAAAATAGAATGATTTAGATTATCCAATTCTATGCTATTACTTAATATAGCTGGATGAAAATGATTGTCAAAAAGTTGAATCTTCTGTAGAAGTAATACTCAGAAACAACTGTATAAACAGCAAATATAAATAATTGTGTATTAAAAATTAGTGCCCAACTAACAACTAATACAACATTACTATTTCTAATTATTTTAAAGTAAATATTGTTAAATAAACAGATTAGTACAGCATATATAAAAATGAGTTTTATATCCCATGTTGAATATAAAAGTACTTTTTGACTATTTATAAATGCCTGATTTTTTAAAAGTCTACCATTATTGGAAAAAAATATTGAAGGTGTTCTAAAAAAGACTAGATTATTATAAAATAAGGAATTGGTAGAACTGATATTAAATACACACTTAGAGCCGAATAATAAGCTCCGAGTTCTTACATAGCTGATTGTAGTGGTATGTCTGAAACACGGCTAGCAATAAGCAAAATAATCTAATGTGAATTGAAGCAAAAGTGAAACTCAAGTGATTGAACCAAGACCTGGAATTGTCTTGCCTTTGTAATTGCACAATATGCTAAATTATCTGTTAGCATGAAAGAATTCTGAAATGTTGTGACTCATTCTATCTGGAAACAAATATAAATTAACATTGAGATTCCCCACAAAAGTAATAGTTGCCTTAATATCTGTAACAAAAATGCTATATTTCAAAAAGAAAAATACTCTTCTTCTCTAATTTAAAAAGCACATTTGAAGAAATATATACTACTAAAATATTAGCTATCTAAATATGATAATAATTATTTATGAAAACTGGGTAAATTTTCACATAAAATAAAAAATGTAATAATGAAAGTTTAGAATTAGTCTCCATTGGCAATCTAATGGCTATTTTTTTAAACCAAATCTAGTTAATTCTGAAGTACGAATAACAAGGTCTAATGACAGCTAGTCAACATGTGATCAAATAAATACATGATGGACTTTCAAGAGGCATCAAGTCTTCTTCTTTCATCTTCCTCCACACTTCATAAATTGTCCCTACTCTAATTCATCCCCAGGGAAGATCAAAGGCCAACCCTCTCCATTTTAAAATAGGAAGAGTGAAGAAGCCATAATCTTGATTAATTTGACTCAAGCAAATGGGTTTGGGTTGAACTCATTTTTAGAAAGGTAGAAATCATGAATTTGTTACAAAGTCAGCATATATTAACAAGGTGTCTTTTCTTAGCTCTCTTCCTTCTGTTTATCCAGGGTAAAAAGACCTTGGCTCAGGTTCAGATGACTCTCTTCCCCTCTTTGGGTTCTATGTCATCCATGTAGCTACTGCAGCATGCTAGGCCTGCTGCCTGTACTTTGTTGAAGATTGGGGTTGACATCGAAATTATCCATTTGGAGGCAGTAAAACTGCCTTGCTCGCTCATTCTTCCTCTAGCTCTCTCTGCTTCCATTGCCTTTTTACTAATAGACGTGTTTTCATTTCATTGAATGAGAAGTTTCAAGGCTCATATTTGGGCTTAGGAAAATCTCTAAGTTAGGGATGTGTTCTACTTTTGTATTTAGGACATTCAAACTGATTCAGTTAGCTAATTTAACTAAAATTTTCTTCAAATGCCCAGAGAAGTTTATAGAGTTCTGGAATTGGATTGTGAGGCCAAGAACAAACCAGTAACAAAGTGTTCTTTGGCTTGTTTTGACACTGTCTCCTATATCTGTATTTTCTTTGAGGACACTGCAAAAAGGAAAGGTAAATGAATGAAGTCATATTAGGGACAAATCTTGAATTCTTGCAAATATTTGGGAATAACTATATAAACAAGTTACTAGAACATAAATAATATTCACAGGAAAAAGTTATATATACAGCGAGTTGATAAAACAGGTATGTGGGATTATTATTTTGCTACTCCTTAGCTTAGCATTGACTTTCAGACATTTACTGAGCATTTACTACATTTCAGGTATGATACTAGCACAAGTGATATGAGTTACATAAGACAAGTACTGTTATTATTGATCACAATTATGAAGGTGAGATTATAAGAAATAAGTAACACAGAGTGTGATAAACGTTTGCACATATCTATATTATCAATACTTTTTGTTCCCAGTGACGACTCGAGACTGAGAACTTGGGAAGGATAATCTGAATCATAAAAAGATCATATCATCTTATACATAATTTTAATATTCAGATTATTTTATATAAACTGATTATTTGAATATTTGTATTCCATATAAAAAAGTTATAATAACTCTCTATTCTTGAGAACGCCACCATTATCCAGGCTTGGAAGATAAGGAAAGATTCAACTAAAAAAAAGAGAGAGCAAGACGGGAGCTCAGCTGTAACACTGCCAGTGATGGTAGGAAGGGAACATGAGAAATGAAACTCAGGCTAGACAGACTGAAGGAGAAGAACAAGTGAGACGGCCCAAGGAACTAGCGTAGGGGGAAAATAGAATTTCTTATACTGAAGTCATTAAGATCTTAGCTGAACTTTTCAATAAATGTCTTTGTTGAGCAAGGCATTATTTTAAATGATTGTTCTGTCTTTTCATTTACTGATACATAATCTTCTTAATTTAAAAATAAGATTGTTTCATTATAGCTCTTAATATTATATTATTTAAAATAAGACCAGCAATATATTTAACATGGTGAAATACTTCTTAGGACTTTTAATTTGAAACAAAAACTTTTCATCCTTTTCTTTCTCTCTCAGCACCACAGTGGAATAAAAGACTCTACCTCTTGTATTTTTAAAAATTATTTTAAGGCATAGTTTACAGTGCTTACAATCACACATGCCAGGGAGACAGAGTCCAGAGAGCCTCTGTGGTCTCTGAGCCCCAGCCAGTAGAGGAACAATTTAAAACAATTAATCAAACTAGGCCAAGGGACTCTGGATAGAGCTATCTGAAAGATAGCCAAGAAAAGACTAACGCTTTCTTGGTCTCGCTCTCCCTATGTCTAAGATGAGGAAGTTCAGAACTTCAACAGCACACTTCATAAAGAATGCATTGGTGGATTTCTCCTCACTGGAAGGTAGGAAGGCTATGATTTCTGTTTCATCCCTTTTACCATTACATCTGTTTGGTACAGATTAGTGAATCCCAACTGTTGATCATTGCATCATACAATTCCAACTGCAAACTTACCTATCTTCTTTGCACAATGTTTTGATTCCTATTTCTGGTACTTGGGTCCAATCATAGGACAGAAAACATGCAGTCGTTTAAGTAGGAAAACTTTAGTGAAAGTTATTATTAGTATGGGATTGGAGTAATGAGGAATTGGCTAAGAAGAAATAAACTAAAGAATATCTTAGGGGTGATGAGAGAGAGTAGCCAAGTAAAGAGAAATTTGGAAGAGGAGAATTGTTCCCAAGGTTGGGATTCACATTGGAGAGAATACTGTTTCAGCCCACTGGATGTCAGGGCAGTTCACTGGACTGCCCCTGGCCAGAGGTGCTCTACTGTCAGAAGGCCAATGCTGATGGGAAAAGAACTGGTTGTAGTGTGTCTAAGGAAATTTGACTGGAAGCTAACGGTGGGGACAGGAGGTTGCTTGCTGTCAAACTTGCTGGAAAGTTACAGGAGATGTGATGTGTTCATGAATTCAGTAGAAAGCTGTCATTTGAAGCAAGCCAGAGCACTCATAAAACTTGCCAGCTGCTCACAGGGGTACAACTGAATCCGCATCTGGGAATGTGCACAGGGGAAGATGCCTGCTAAGAATTGCCACCACCACCTCCACCAAAACTGCCTAAGGGGGAGAGATGTGCTAGGATAAACCGCCTATAGCACCCCACCGTGAATTGCAGTTCAAAACTAAGGAGAGGGCTGTGATGTCTCTAATTTCCATATATTAATCTTATCGAGGGCAAACAAGACTTCAGTCAGTTTTCTATTGTTTCATTAAACTGACTTCCTTAGAGGAAAATTTAGGTTCCTATCACAACAGTAAAGGCTATCATACTGAAAGATATTTGCAACAAACAGGGATATATGGAAAACAATTAACTCCGTTAATGAGGAAATAAAAAGAATATCTGTACACAGATGTTTATTTATTCACACCATTATGCCTTAAGTAGATTATCAAATCTCTGATGCTAAACAAGGTTGGAGAAGAATTCTAAAGTCTTCCTGTTTATACACATAGCTTCAACATGTTAACCATGTCGGTGTATGTTTCTGTTTTCCTTAAAATCTTAAGAGATGCTAAGCTTACAGAAACAGTTCATACATGCACTCTTTCCCAAGCCCATACCATCCTTACCACATCATTTACTTGTCAATTTTCCTTCAACTGAGTGACATAAGGGTGTAACTATGGAATTTGGGACCATATTTCCAATTAATAAATTGCAGATTCATAATTATTAAAGGTGGATTTATACTTGAAATCTAGAAGTAACCATCAGTTTCATGTAAAACCAAAATAGTCTCCATCTGAACACAAAGGCTGACAGGCTTCTGGACAGCAGCAAACAAACGGACACCTACATTCCTATCTTAGTTTTTGCAGTTTTTGTATCAGGTTTGCTAGATTATTTTGTATCAGATTTGAGATATTCAAGACAAATAATAAAGATAAGAAAACAATTCCATTTTCTTTAGCCAAAGTAAAATTAAGTTATTTTAAGAGGAATTTTTAAACACATTCCAAAGGCAAATGAAATACTATCATAAAATCCTCCTCTACACTTTAATAATTATCAATATAGGATATTCCATAGTATATTAAAGAAGGATTGTCTTATATATTTCCCTCCATAAACCTACTTATAACAGGATATTTTCAAAGATTATAATTATTATTATTTCATCTTGGAAATTGGAGGGAAGTAGAGCATTACTATTTTTAAACTCCAAGAGATAAATCAAAACACCATAATCTTATTCTGGTCAACATCTATATTTATTTATAATTGTATTTTCAAAGAAAGATAAATTATTTGATCTAGTAATACAAATAAGTTTTGGCTTCCATGGTTGGGCTCAGAGTTTATCCTCAATTAGGATTTTTTTATTCTAGGATTTAGTATGTTATATGCTTCCCCTCACAGCAAATATGTTAAGAGGAATAGTTGATACAATTAATAGAAACAAAAACTTAAATTGATGGTATATGAGAGTAAAATAAAAAAGATAGCATGAAATTGGCAATTTTAGGAAGTTATTTAGAAAATCGTAAAGGGAGTCCAACAGATGCTGTACTCACTACATTACAAGACCCAGATATTATGAAAGATGTTCTTCCATGTAGAAACAAGAGAAGTAGCTTGAAAAATTGATTTTCCTCGTTGATTTGTTTAGTGATGTGTATGTCATCTTTTGAATGCTGAAGTGCTGAAGAAGAGAAAGAGAGAGAAAGTGAAATGTAGAATCTTTTAAATTAAAGGAAATATTGGGCTAATCAATGAGAATTCATCTCAAAATTCTTATTGCAAAAATTTTGGTTCACCAGGAGTCACTATCAAGCACTGCCTATTACTTCTAACTGTTACAAAATACGAATAAGTTTAGATAAAATAAAAATAAAAACTAACACATAAAATATTTAACTGAAGAAAATGCATTTATTAATATTTGTGACGTGATATTTGGGTATTTTAAAAGATTTATAGATGTCTGACTTTGTGCATATCTGAGGCATTAAATGAAGTGGTTTATTTTGATAAATGAAAAATTGCTTAGTGCTACAGCATTTCAAGATCAATTTTTCCACACAACTTCATGCCCACATTGCTCACCATCCTTATGATTCCCAACCATCCATTCTCATTCTGGGAATCAAAGAGATTGTAATGTGTATATGAGGTCAAATATTACCCTGACTATCTGCTAAAAACAACCAATATTAGAGTTTAACTCTAAGTAAGAGAATTAGATTCTGAAATTTAAGGTTTTAGACATATGTTTGAGGAAAAATAGGAATGAATTCTCTAGGACTAACACAATAATTTACTTAGGGGCATGCATCTTTGGCCTTAGGAAAAACTTTAACTTGTTCAGAAGATAAATATTTAAATGGCTTTAAAAAGGGAAAAACAGATGAAACCTATCATAATGCATCAATAAATCAAGCCTACCTTAGTTAATAGGATGTAGTGGATCTATGAGCAAATGATGTACCCAATAAATCAATATATATCTGCTATTTGTCCTAACATACAGATTTAAAGTTGCTGGAGTCTGGGTTTTTTAACTTTCCATTTATTCCTGAATATCACCATTTTAGAAAAGAATGGCTTATACATTTCTCCAGAAAGTCTGTCCCTGGCTGGACTTGTAAAGAACTAGTACCATCATAGAAATGTTCCAATTCTTCTCTTTGGAGAGAGTTATCACCCCAGAAAAGAGAGAAATTAGAATAATCTCAATTTTTCCCCTTTTCACACTAACAATTAAAATGAGAATAATTAGATTATTGAAACATTTAAATAAGATAGAGACAAGCATAGATCTTTTATTTAAAATGTCAAAATGAGCATATTCTACGTATATGTTGAAATGATGACATTTGTGACCATGATCACTCTAGCAAGACCCAAAGTAATTAATGTAGCCGTAAGGAAAAGTATTCATCTTGCATAAAGTCATTTTTAGAAACTTTAAACTTCTACACTATATTAATCTGATACCCAGCTGTCAGAAAACACATATTTTCCCTTCAGGATTTCAAGTACATTCCATATATTTATTCAAGTAGAGTAGTTAAGAATATTTTGACCAGTACATGAGTTTATTACAATTTTATTTACTAAGTATTCTAGTTTGTAATAAAAATATAAAGGATACCAGAACTTTCTAAGCCACATGAGAGACATTACAGTACTATGAGGAATTACTTCTGCCTCCTTTCCCCTCATGAAGACAAAAACTAGAGAAAAATAAAACAGAAAAAATATTTCTATAATTATGCACTAAGTTTTATGGTCCAGAATGTTAGTGTTTTAAAAGTGCTGAGAGATATCAATACTGATGAGAACTGGAGCAGTTGATAAAAAGAAAATTGGAAGCCATAAGTCTTTGGAAAGGCATAAAGATGAAGAAAAATCTTCTGATCATGGAAGCATGAAGATGCAAGCTAATTTGGTGGCAGTTGAGAATCAGGCAAGTAAATGTAGGTTAGATGTTGGTAGGAAATTAATAGTGACTTTTTAAGCCAGTTAATTACATGACAAAAATCCAGTTTTAAGGTTCTTAAGATGGCTATGGAATATAGATGAATTGTAGGAAGGGCAGATTCAAAATTTCTTTTCTAAATGTGTTACTCTTGAGGGCAATTTTGTAGTTAATCTGTCAATTCTGAGTCTACAATTTGGTTTGTTGGAATGTATTGACTGAACATTTGAACTGTCGATGCAAATAATCCATAATCAATCTATAAATAAAAATTGGGGTGAGTTTTTTATGAGTCAAACCTAAGAACCATATAAGCAGGGAGAGTACCTTCATGAAGGAAGGAAGCACTCTAAAGAAGTGGGGTGTACACAGTGGTTATATAACACCTTGGAACAAAGAGCATGTGATGTATCACATACGACAGGAATATCCCTTTTACAATAATCACGAGATTGCTTTGCTGGCACAGCAGGTCAGTAGTCATAAGGTGAACAGAGCAGGTTGGTTGTCGGTAGGTCAGTGGTCACAGTGAACACAGCAGGATGGTAATTAATCCTTAGTTTCTGGGAAGAGATGCTGATATAGGGATCCCTATTTTTAAGAGCATCATTTTTGGCTTTGGGACATTGTAAATATTTAAAAGCAGATGTATAACGCATGCTCAATAGGCCACATCAGGCCTCTCTGGGAAAACAAGGTCACGCTGAATCAGTTTTAAACCAAATGGTTTCCTCATATACTCCAATGTATCCTATTGCTTTTCATTTATTCATCAGAATGAATTGATGAATGAGTGAATGTGTTTGAAGGAAATGTAAGAGGATGATTGCACTTCCGCCTAGGTTGCAGCCAGCTGGAGAGAGCAGCATCCCTACTCTAATAATGAGAAATAAGCCAAAAAATATCATAAATTTTCTTGAAACCATAAGAAAGCTGAGTTTGTAGGGAACCAAGCAGTTTGAAATCTAAGGAGGGGTAGCTCCTTCTCTCGAGAAGAAATTGCATACGTTCACTATCTGAACTGTGGCAGAGCAAGAAAGAAAGACGGGCCAATGTATAAGCAAGTAGGATAAAATGAACTAAAATATTAATAAATATCTGAAGGCCCAGTGGGAGCTAATTTGACAGTATAGGGCCCATGAGAATGACATACAACGGGAATTTGCACCCAGGCACAGTCTCTTTTCCTCAGAACTCCGTTGTACGCTCATGAGAAAATTGAGGACAGGGCTGGAAACGATTGAGCGCTACCTTCAGTGGAGCAGGCATAGGGAAGAGCATCAAGCCCCTGTAGAGGAAATGGACTGTCTCTTAAAAGCATTAAGCATCAAAGGGACAGCTAGCAAATCCTCATAGCCTCAGAGTACAGGGGAAGGAGATAGGAAAAAGTTCTCCACCCCTGGAGAAGATGACAAAATGTCTTAAATTAGGGATAAAACATCAAAAAGGGTCTACCCAGCAAGAACTGGCAGTAATACAAAGCAGATTTTTTTGCTGTCTGTCATGGGGAAAGTGACAGAAATGCTGAGAAAATCCCCCAGTGGAAGCCCAAGACTGAGGCTGGAATAGGACAACAGTGAAGCAAATTGTCCCCCACCCTGGACACGAGTAGAACCCTAGCAAGTACAGAATTTCAAGTATCAGAAACCTACCACAGGGAAAACTTTACCTGTTTTAAGAGAGAGCCCATCTGTTGTGCAAGCATAGATGAATAGTTAAAATCTGAGGGTGGAGCACAAACATTGAGAAATGCAGTTTAAATGCCGTCTCTCCACCTAAGTACGAGGCATCAGTAGACCAAGTTGAAGTTTCTGTTGCACTGAAGGAAAACACAGCAAGACAAATCATAAACCCAACTCAACTCTTGACAATATTGATTTGGTCCCCCATGCTACTGCATGAAAAGAGAAGTATGTATTTTCACAGATAAATACTATTTACCTCAGTTTCTTCTGCTCTGCATAAGATTCTAGTATTCAACCAAAATTTATTAGACTCAAACACACACAAAATAAGAGAAAATGAAACAAAACCCATTGTTAAGAGATAAAGCAATTAACAGACTCATACTCAGAGATGATCCAGATATTGGAACTAAGAGTGTGAATTTTTAAGTAACTATGAATAATATGTTTAGAATCTAGTGGAAAACATGGGCATGTGTGAACATGGGAGAATCTCAGCAGAGAGGTGAAACTATAAGAGGGAGTCACATATACTGTTAGAAATGAAAATGATAGTATCAAAGATGAAGAATTGCCTTGATGGACCCATCAGTAAAATTGCCACAGCTGAGTAAATGACCAGCGACCTTGAATACAGGTCAATGGAAATCACTCAAATGAGTACACTAAGAGAACAGCGAAAAAAGTCACATAGCTGAGTAGTGCAGATATATAGGATAAATACTTTTACTACCATTATTAATATCAGTTAATATGATACATACACAAGTAGATACATCACTGATGAAGGAAAAACATAAAATCTTGAAGGCAGCTAGAGAAAAAGACACATTACTAATAGATGAACAAAGAAACAAATATACAAGCCTTCTTGTCAGAAACAATGCAAGCTCAAAGACGGGACAGCAATAACCAAGCAGCAGAAGAATAAAAAACTGTCATGTACACTCAGTGAGAATACATTTATAACTGAAAGTGACATAGATCTTTTCCAGATAAATAATAGTTATGAGAACTTATTTCTAGCAGACACATGCTTCAAAAAACTCTAAAAGAAGCTTTCAAGGACAAAGACCAATGCCAGAGAGATGTTCACATCTACAAAAACAAATGAAGGGCTCTAGAATTGGTAAAAATAAAGGCAAATAGAAAAGTCATTTTTGCTTATTTTTAATAACTCTAAGAGGTAATTTATTGTCAGAGACAAAGAGTAGCAAGATATGGGGATACATAACGTATGTAAAATATGAGATTGCAATAGGACAAAGGATGGGAAGGAGAAATTGGAAGTATGCTGTTGTGAGATTCATGGACTACATGTGAAGTGATATATTATCTAACAGAAGACTGTAATAAGTTAACATACATGCTAAATTTAAAGAAACTTTTAAAAATTAGAAAAATAGATATAAAGCCAATACTGGAGATACAATTAAGTAATAAAAAATACTCAATCCAAAAGTAGGTTAAGTAATAAGGAACAAAGAACAGATTAAAACAACTAGACAATAACTACAAGACAGGAAATAAAGTCAATCAGAGCAATGATTACGTTAAATGTGAAAAGTCTCAATATCTCAATTAAAAGTAATGATTGTTAGATTGAATTTATAAAAGACCCAACTATATTCTCTCTACAAGAAGTCCACTTTACGTATAAAGACATAGATAAGTTAAGTTACAAGATGAAAAGTAAAATGCCAAAACCATACAAAATTAATCAAAGGCAATCTAGAAAAGCTATATTAATATCAGAGAAAGTAGATTTCAGTACATGGAATATGGCTAGAGATAGAGACATAAAAAGGCAAGTCACCAGGAAGATATAACAACCCTGAATACGTGAGCACCTGGCAACAGAACTTCACAATGAAGTTCATAGTAAAATGAGTAAAAGGAGAAATAGACACATACACACTTTATATTAGTCGTGTCTTTTTAATTTTATTTTTGTTGTTCTCTTGCTTTGATATCTGGAGCCTTGCTAATTCTAGAGACTGCCCTTCAGGGCTAGTCAATTGGTAGAGATAGTAAATGACCTGTCTTTGAGAACACTTTTCATATTCAAATTAACCAATCCAGAGCTCATATCCCCCACTGCCTTCTTTACCAGGCTCTTATACTCAGGGCCACTAATAACCCATCCAGGCCAGGTACCAGCAACTAGGAACAGTCCCTATACCCCAGAGACCACTGAAATTATTCAAACTAGCTAAGCCTTAAACCTATTTACCCTGTATCACCTGTTCTCTGCCACAGAAACCATAATAAATGTTCTTTTCCACACTTTCCCCTTGCTCCCTCTGCCTCCTGACCAACCCTGTTGCTTCCTTGTGTGTCTCTGTGTGGCATGGCATGCCCCCTCCTCTTGGAAACTATGAGAAGCAAACTATCTTTTCAATGTCAATCATCTCTTGACCTATTGGCCTCACCATAGCTGAAAAATAATAAAACTTACATTTAAAAATGCACTATGGTTAGAGACTATAACACTTGTCTCTCATGAATTGAGAGAAGGAAACAGAAAATCAATAGGGATATTGAAGACCTGAATGACACTATCAGTGAACTTGTTCTAACTGACAATTATGAAAAACTAGCCAAGAGCAGCAGAATATAGTCAAGTACAAGGGAAACATTCACCAAAAAGGACCCTACACCGGAAGCTAAAACTAACCTGAACACGTTTAAGAGAATTGAAATCATACAAAGTATTTTTGCTGACCACAATTAAGTAAAAATGCAAATCAATAGTAGAGAGATATCTGGAAAATCCCTGAATATCCAGAACTAAACAATATACCACTAATTAACTCTCAGGTAAATAGAGAGTCATAAGAAAAGTTAGAAAATATTCTAATTAATAAAAATAAAAACATACCATCAACATTTGTGGGATGTAAGTAAAGCAGTGCTTAGAAGGAAATTTGTAAGGTGAAATGTTTACATTACAAATGAAGAAAGACTCAAAAGAATAATCTAGAAAAAGAAGAGAGAAACTCAAAATAATCTAAAGAAAGAAAATAATAAAAATAAGAGCATTGATAAATGAAATCCTGAAAAAAAAAATCAATAGCACTGAATACTAGTTCTTTGAAAAGATCAATATATTCAATAAATCTCTAGCCAGACTGACAAGAACAAAAGATGTAAAACAAAAAATACTAATATGAGCAATGAAACAAAGATATCGCTATTGATATACTAACATTAAAAGGATAACAATGGACTATTACAAACAACTTTATTCCAATAGATTTGACAATTTATGTGAAATGAACAATTCTTTGAAAGTCACAGACTATCAAATGTTGCTCAGGAACACTTTATATAATCAAAAGAATTTCATTCAAGAA
Organism: Equus quagga; assembly: GCF_021613505.1. Lineage (NCBI taxonomy): Eukaryota > Metazoa > Chordata > Mammalia > Perissodactyla > Equidae > Equus > Equus quagga. The sequence goes on along the minus strand of NC_060270.1, from coordinate 122,508,897 downwards.
ATTGAAGTCTAGCCACATCCTCGTTACAAGAAAGCTCCTGGTACAGGAGGTTTCACTAGTGAATTCTGTCAGACATTTAAAGAAGAAATGATGGCAATTCTACACAATCTCATCTCGAGAATAGAAAAGAAGAGCTCTTCCTAACCTATTTTATGAAGGCAGAATTACCCTGATACAAATAGAAGACAAAGACATTACAAGGAAAGAAGGCTATACACAAATATCCCCTGTAAACATACTTGCAAAAATCCTCAATATTAGGTAATCAAATCCAGCAATATATAGAAAAGAATAATACATTATGAACAGATGGATTTGTCCCAGGAATTCAAGGTTAATTTAACATTAAAAAATCAAATTATGTTATTCACTGTATCAACAGACAAAAAACAAAAATCCCAAGATTATTTTAATATTCAATAGATGCAGAAAAAAACATTTGAAAAATGAATATCTATTTTTAATTTAAAACTCTAAGAGAATGATAATTAGAGGGAAATTTCTTAACCTGATAAACTCCATCTACAAAAAACTTAAACCTAATATAATATTTCATGGTTAAAAACTTTATGTATTTCAGGGGCCGGCCCCATGGCCAAATGGTTAAGTTCACACGCTCTGCTGCAGGCAGCCCAGTGTTTCATCTTTTCGAATCCTGGGTACGGACACGGCACCACTCATCCAGCCACGCTGAGGCGGCATCCCACATGCCACAACTAGAAGGACCCACAGTTAAGAATATACAACTATGTACTAGGGGGCTTTGGGGAGAAAAAGGAAGAAAAAATCTTAAATAAAAACATAAAAAAAAAAAGGCTGTATGTATTTCACCCAAAATCAGTAACAATTTCCCTTGTCCCATCTCACTACTACTATTCAGTATTGTATTGGAGGTCCTCACCTACACAATAAGGCAAGAAAAAGAAATAAATAAAGGGCATTCGGATTATAACAGAAAGAATAAAAATGTCTCTACTAACAGACAACATGGATTCCTATTTATACAATCCCAGAATCTACAGAAAATCTACTACAACTGAAAAATGAGTTTAGCATATTTATAGGACATAAGGTAAGTATAAAAATAATTAATTATATTTCTATATACAGTAAGTGAGCAATTGGAAATTAAAATTTTAAAAAGTCAAGTGATAGGTACAATAGAGTACTGATACTGCATTCATTACTCATATTTATTTGAAAATGTTCAGAATGAAAAGAAAAAAGTAAGTTAGATCATTTCTGCTCAAAATCCTCAATTATTCCTGTTTTTAATAACAAGAAAACTCCTTAAAAATCTGCACAAAGCCCTATATAAGCTGTTCCCTTCCCATCCTCTCTGACATCATCTCCCACTTCTTCACTCTGTTCCAAAAATGAGCCTCCTTGTTACACTTCAAACATATAAGGCATGCTCTTGTCTCAGGGCCTTTGTACTATGCACCTGGTTTGGAACATTCTTCTCCCAATAATCATATGGTTTCCTCCATTACCTCTTTTAGCAGGGCTCTGATGAAAGGATGTCTTCTCCAATTACTCTATTTAAACTAGCACTCTTCTTTCTAAACAATAATATTTTATATTCTCTGGGTTATCAGATAGTAAAAATATAACTTGAAAATATAGTTTGGAGTTTTTTCAATAAGTTTCCAATTACCAAGACTTTGAGATACATTGACTGTTGAGCTGTAACTAGTCAAATTCACCTAAATAAATCCATCTTCTCTCATCTCCATAAATCTAAAACATAACAGATATTATTCCTAGGAAAGGTACTAAGAAGCAAGAGTAGGTTTCCTCAGGTCATAGGTGAAGTTTCCCAAGATCTTAAATATGTCTTTCATATACTAGAAATCAAACTGTACAAGTAGTATATACCATTGTTTTTGTTATCTGTAATTGATCTAAATTTCCTCATTTTTTGGAAGTCCCATTGACAGCCTAGAGGCTGAAGAGGATGGGCAAGAGAGAAGGGGTAAGTTGGGAAGAACTTTGAACTTAGTAGCAATCTATAGCAATCTCTTGAAATGTGAACGGCTTTCCAGATCTGCTTGTATTTTCCCTTTACTACCGCCCCCACCCTACAAGTGTGCGTGTAGAGCAGAAGTCTTAAATGTCTTCATGATAAATAGGGAAGTGATATGTCTCAGATCTGTGTATAGATAGATTTAATTCCCTGGGTCCTCAACGACCTACACTGCCTATTTTTGTATCTGGTCCAATTCAAGGCATATTCTGTCCATGATGCTTCCAGGGATATTGGTCTTCTCCCCGTTCTGATCAGATTCTCCTGCAGTTCTTGATGGCCCCGGGGTCTTTTTAAAGCCTAGACACAACACACATCCATTCCCTGTGCCTCAAATTAAACTGGAACAAAGTCTTCCCTGGTTTTGCTTTTCTTTTTCTCTCTTTTTTTTTTTCTCCCCAAGCGTCATATCCTCCAGATTCAACGCCAGGATAAAAAGCCTGTGAAAGAAAAGAGGAAATTAATTTTTAGTTCTTTTCTCTCTTCCACTCCAAAGGATTCGTTTCTTTCCATTCCTATTTGGATTAACTCTGACTACTCTTTAGCTGGATATCCTACAAGGTTATATCCATTTTCTCTGGTGGCACTAAGCCCCATGTCTCATTCCAAATGATAGACAGGGTAAGGGGGAATGAGAATTATGGTGAAGGTTAGTGAAAGATACGAGGTTCAAATTTTTTGAAATATAATACTCATTATTCTATAACATAGTACCATAAATGAGAAAATTATTGAAATTATCTGAATTCTTTATTGCTACTTCTTAAATTTAAATTATATTTGGGCATCAATTTCTATGTTGTACAAGTTTTTAGTTTCTGGACTCAAGAATAATCATTAACTTGTATCCTAAAAATATACTCATTCTTCATTTTTTGATAATTAATGGATATATTGTTTTTTAAACTTTGCTAGAACACATATATTTTCCCTTTTTCACATCTTTTTTGATTATTCTCAGCTTCTTTCATTTTACTACAGCCTCATATGGATTAGCACCAACTTTAATCTTTGCTGCAGTTCAATAATCACACCTCTATTAAGGCGACATAAATCCTGTCTTCTATTAACATGCCAACAAACAGCTGCTTGTTTATCCTCAGAATCCCATATTTTCATATTTGAGTTTTAATCATCATCTTCTTAAATTTAATGAATTCTATTCAGGCACCCTTCTTAAGAGACAATCAAGCTATCACATTAATTAGGCGAATGGACAGCAAATTAAATTTTTTTATTGTAATTGTATACATTTTGATACAAGATACAAATTTCCACATCCTTCAATATGATATAAATTGGGAAAATATGAATGCTGGTAAGAAAAATAGTTCCTGAACAAGAATGACTTAAAGACACACTGGGTCAGTCAGGGCTCTCCAGAGAAAGAGAACCAACAGGATGTGTTTATATATATTCAGAGAAATTTATTTTAAGGAATTGAGTCACTCAGCTGTGGAGGTGCAAGTCCAAAATCTTCAGGGTACACTGGCAGCCTTGAGACCCAAGGAAGAGTTGCAGTCTGAGGCCAAAGGCAGTCTGCTGGCAGAATTCCTTCTTGCTTGGGGGAGGTCACTCTTTGCTCTAATAAGGACATCAGCTGATTGGATGAGGTCTACCCACATTATGGAGGATAATCTACTTTATTCAAAATCCACCGATGTAAATGGTAATCTCATTCAAAAAACACCTTTATAACAACATCCAGAATAGTGTTTGACTAAATATTTGGGCTATGTGGCACACCTAAATTGACACATAAAATTAACCATCACACTCACACTCTCCTGAAATCCTTTATACTTTAAATATGAACTGTGTAGATTACATTACAAATATTGCAATCACATCAATCTACACACTCGTTCAAACAGCAGGAAATATAAGACATAACCACTTTGCTCATCTTTATTATCTTAACATGACAAAGGCCATTTTTTCACAGTCATGCTTTGCAGAGAGCATGAAGTTGTTTTGCAAACACTATTCATATGGGTTAGACTGCAGGCTACACTGGATGTGCAGGTAATGGGTAAGGTAAGAGATTGTAGTGAATTACATTGCTGCCTTCTCTATCTCTTCTCATGAAAATGCCCCAAACACAAACATCTACTATTGAAAGCTTCTGCAGTAAAAGCCTAGGAAATGTATACCATTAGAATCTACATTGTGACAGCATTTTATAAACTGTTGCTACTTTATATTTTTTCAATAGCCACAAGGATCCAGCCTAGGTGAAGGTACAAGGTGTAATGTGATTTGAGCAATCATCAAGATAAAGGACAGGAATTATCTCAGGTAAAACCATGACTAGGAATTTCAAAGAAACTCACAAAACATCATTACATAATACTGTGGATTCAATATATATTTCTTAAACATTACCACACATACCAAACTTCCAGGTGATTTTCTTTTTAATCATCAAGTTTTATTGTGAATGTCAGTAGATTTGAGTATTTTTCAAACTTATTTCTGTCAGCACTGTAAGTTCTGTGTCCCAGGAAACCAATCAGTCCTGGGAAAATCAGAGGGTTTGTCACCCTCAACCAGCAACTGATCAAGGCAGTGATTCTTAAAATGGGGGGCACTGATGGGATGGGAAGAATGTAGACTTGTAGTACCTAAGCCTTAATATTTTTGTTTTTGATTTTTGCTAAGGAAGATTCACCCTGAGCTAACATCTATTGTCGATCTTCCTCTTTTTGTATGTGAGACACCACCACAGCATGGCCACTGATAGACAAATGGTGTAGGTCTGCTCCTGGGAGCTAAACCTGGGCTGCAGAAGTGGAGCACATTGAATTTAACCACCAGGCCACTGGGGCTGGCTCAAGCTTTAAGTTTTATAGCTTTTGAAAAAACAAAAGATTGGGCATGGCCTTTCTTTGAATTTTAATATGTAAGATTACAAAAAACACAAATAAAAACTCATGATGCTATTCTCACTATCATTCAATAAAAGATATCAGAATTTAACTTTAAAATATAGCAAAATATGATCTCAGATAAAAAGACAGTCCTTAAAATTGAGAACAGTGTATTTTCTCATTTATTCACAGGTAGTTAAAAATTTCCCCCACTGACATATTGACCAGTATGCATGAATTCTGCCTCATGTGACTAATAAGTTCTATCTCTCCTCCTTTCCATTAATGAGCCCTTCTCTTCCTCTTGAAAATATATGCCATGTCTGTTTTGTTTCTTTTTTGGAAATACAGGTAATTTTTTTTTCTAATTTGAAAGTTTAAGAAACAACAAGGTCCTTAATACTTGAGGGGAGGGTGGTATGTGGCAGTAATACTTACTTTGGAGCTTCTTAATACTTTGGGATGTGTATAATTCAGGAGACTCTACCTCTTCTGAAAAATAAAGGCACAAATGGACATACACACAAAATATTGCCTATAAGTTCAGGGGCTTCACAGAGCTCTGGAGCCCAGGGACCCTGGGATCAGAACTCTTGTTCAAACATAGCTGACAAATGTTTGATTATCTTCTACTCAAATACATTCAAATGGTTTCTTTGTGCCTCACAACAGCAGTGATGAGAAAATGCAAATGCTTCTCTGAGGTCTCCACTGACACGTATCCCTGAGATCTGCCACATCAAATACACCAGTCAAGTTAAGCTCATAATACCACAGGATAAGACAGAGAGAATGAGGCAAGTGGCCTGGATAGATTTTGTCACAGAGCAGCATTACAATGGAGAGACTTTAAAACATTTAAATTTCAAATAAATATTAGTCTTAGGCATACAGAGGCTTTATACATGGGTTAACAGAGCTTTGCTTCCTGTGAAAAAGATTCTGGTAGGTGTTTGCTATTTAAATCTTTTCAGGTAATTAGTCCCTATGGTGCCTTCTATTTCAGGCTACAGCTGTTCATGCTAATGAGATGTAACTTGGTGTCAGGAATTCCCATCCTCCAGCATTAAGCGGTTAACCAATAATGGGGTGCTTGAGAAGCTATGCACATAAAGGGATGTGATGAACAACTTAAACTTAATTATCACTACTTTTATCCATGAAGAAAAAAAAAGCACATAGAATACATAATATTGGTATTAGCGATAAGTCCCTCTCTGATGAAGTTTATTTCAAAGAGGGAAAATGTTAACATTTCAGCCATAATCAGAAATAAGTTATTTCTTTAGAGGTACAACCTGATTTCTGAAAACATTCAACCACAAAGATGATCAAATGTTTATAAAACATTACTTCCTATCTCTGACATTTACAATATTTACATGAAAAGTTCTGGTAGGCCAACATAAAGAACTGTAAAAGGTGAGTGATGAGCTCCACATTTTGTTTACTGCATCTTTGCAACATTTTTTTTTTGTCTGACTTGGCCTGGGAGGGAGTGCATCATAGCTTTAGGAATTGATTAGCTGTTTATAAGGTCTTGAATTCAATATTTGATCTATAGTTTAAAGATAATACACTGTAACAAAGACACATTTAGTAGGTTCCAAATAGACATCTTGCAGAGCACATTCTGATCAAAATGTAATAAAACTGGAGGTGAAGTTTGATTTAAAGATATATGGAGACGGTGTCAAGATGGTGGTGTAGGCAGACTCTGAACTCATCTCTTCCCACAGACACAACCAATTTACAACTACTCTTGGAACAATTACCCCTGAAAGAGAAATAAAAACTAGATAAAAAGAACCCCCCAAAAAAGGGACAGTATTGACTGAGGCGGAAGAGGCAGAAATTCCTTTCTGGAGAGAAAAAAGCCACCTTCTAGCCACAAAATTTCACTATTGGCCAGGAACAAATTTAAGGTATGAAGCCTTCCCTGGAGGAATAGGGGATCTGATTAGGGGAGTGCTACAACAATAAGCAGCTTTTGGACTCAGCACAACCAAGATCACTGTCATAATACCTGGCTTTGCTGGCTATTAACTACAATGAGGAATACCCCCAGAAAAGCTATAAGACATAAGGGACAAAGCAAGGGCTCTTAAAGGGGCCTGCTCTTCAAGGGCCCATGCACAAATTCACCCATTTTTGGAAAGCAACCTAAAATCACCAAAAAGAAAGGTGCACAGTCCTTTGGTGAAAATAGACTCACCTGATAGGCTCTGGATGCATCTGGGTGAGAGGTGAGACCTCTCCGGGACTGAGACATTGGCAGCAGCCAGTATTCTGATCTAGTCCAGGCATGCTGACACACATGCTGCAGATGCCATTGGAGTTCTTCCCTGCCTGTTAGCTCAGGGGTCTGCCCCACTCACTAGAGCATTGATTTAATCCAGCTCAGCCAGGGCAAGAAGCCCACCCTAGGGATTTGTCCTACCCAACAGCAAGCCCTTGGGCAACATGTAGGCTGGCATAGGCTGAGTGCCTGGATCCTCTGCAACCCAGAAAGTGAGTCTACTTCTTTGGGACAGGGTGTACACAAAGGATGGGCCTGCATTGATGGAGTGTGTGGGGCCTCTGTAGTGGGGTGACTGAATCTACATCAACGGGTCAGGCTGCATGCATGGGGAAGGACTGTGTTGAGAGGGTGTGTGGCCCTGTGGACAGTGGGAACTGTCAACTGCAGCAGATTGTGCTTCTCAAACAGCCCCACCTTCCAAAGCCTGAAACAATTGAGTGGTCCCATGCCTGGGGTCAGCCCCACTCAGCTACAATCCTCAGGGAGCTAACAACAGGCTTGCAGTCCAGAGACCTACAGCAATTGCAAGCCCCTGAGCCTAGCAGCCAGTGATGCTGGAAGTCTACTCACTTAACAGAAAAACTTCAATAGGAATGTGCTGTTAGACATTGCAGCCAACTGTGCTGGGGCTAGCCACATCCAATAAAGCAACAGAAGCCTCCACGGAAGCCACACACCACTGAACATGACAACCAGCTGGCCAGGGGACCACCTAGTCTCCCCAGGCACCTGCAGTAAGAGCAACCCTACCATAACAGAAGAACACACATAACCCACACAGGGGACCCTCCTGGAACATTTGGAACTGGTGATGAGAGAGAAGCACACTGCTGGGCCTCATAAGCCATCTCTTACTTAAGGCCACTTCTCAAAGATGGGGAGACATAGCTGACCTACCTGATACATAGATATAAGCACAGAGAAAAAGGAAAAATGAGGAGACAAAGGAATATGTTTCAAGTAAGAAAACAGGACAAAACCCCAGAAAACCACTAAATGAAAAAGAAATAAACTATCTACCTGACAGAGTTCAAACAAGGAATCAAAATGATGCTCACTGATCTTGGGAGAAGAAAGGATGAACTCAGCGAGAACATCAACAGAGAATTGGAAAATATAAAATAGAACCAATCAGGGGCCAGCCCAGTGGCACAGTGGTTAAGTTTGCACATTCCGCTTCTCTGTGGCCCAGGGTTCACTGGTTTGGATCCCAGGTGTGGACATGGCACGGCTTGGCAAATGCCATGCTGTGGTAGGTGTCCCACGTAAAGAGTAGAGGAAGATGGGCATGGATGTTAGCTCAGGGCTAGTCTTCCTCATCAAAAAGAGGAGGATTGGTTGTAGTTAGCTCAGGGCTAATCTTCCACAAAGAGAAAAAAAAAGAACCAATCGGAAGTGGAGAATATAATACTAGAAATGAAAAACTCACTAGAGGGACTCAATACCAGAGAAGATGATATGGAAGAATGGATCAGAGAGCTGGACAAAAGTCTAGAGGAAATCACCCAAGCCGAACAGATAAAAGAAAAAAGAATTAAAAAGAACAAAGACATTCTAAGGGTCCTCTGGGACAACATCCAGTGCACTAACATCAGTGTTACAGGTGTGCCAGAAGGAGAAGAGAGAGACAAAGGGGTGGAGAATCTATTTGAAGAAATAATAGCTTAAAACTTTCCTAACCTAAGGAAGGAAACAGACATCCAAATATAGGAAAAACAGAGAGCATCCAACAAGATAAATCCAAAGAGGCCCACACCAAGATAGATTATAATAAAAATGTCAACAATAAAAGATAAAGAGAGAATCCTAAAAGCTGTAAGAGAAAGGCAACAAGTTACATACAAATGAAACCCTATGAAGCTATCAGCTGACTTCTCAGCAGAAACCTTACAAGCTAGAAGGGAGTGGCAACATATATTTAAAGTGATGAAAGGAAAAAATCTACAGAAAAGAATACTCTACCCAGCAAGGTTATCAGTCAGAATGAAGGAGAGATGAAGAGTTTCCCAGACAAGCAAAAACTAAAGGAGTTTATCACCAAGAAATCAGTTTTACAAGAAATGCTAAGGGGACCTATTTAAGTGGAAAAGATAAGACCATAAATAGGAATAAGAAAATTACCAAAAAGAAAAAGCAATAAAATCACTGGTAGAGGTAAATATACAATAAAGGTAGCAGATCAAACATCTATGAAGCTAATATGAAGGTCAAAATACAAAAGTACCAAAATTATCTATTCCCATGATAAGAGGGTAACAGATACACATGCACAAAAAAAGAGGTTAGATATGGTATCAAAAACATAAAATGTGGATGAGAGGAGTAAAAGAGTAGAGCTTTTAGCAAGAAGTCAAACTAAAGAGACCATTAACTTAATATAGATTAATATAGATTGCTATAAAGGTCAATGGACTAAATGCTCCAATCAAAAGGCATAGGGAAGCTGATTGGATAAAAAACCAAGACCCATATATATGGTGCATACAAGGGACACACTTCAGACCTAAAGACACTTACAAACTGAAAGTGAAGGGATGGAAAAAGATATTTCATGCAAATGGAAATGAAAAGAAAGCAGGGGTAGCAATACTTATATCAGAGAAAATAGACTTATAACAAAAACTGTAACAAGAGACAAAGAAAGGCACTACATATTATAGTGTAGTGCCCATATTCGATAAAGAATAATCCAACAAAAGGATGTAACACTTGTAAATATCTGTGCACCCAACATAGGAGCACCTAAATATATGAAGTAATTATTAACAAAAATGAAAAGACAAATAGACAGCAACACAATAATATAGAGGACTGTAACACTACACTTACACCAATGACTAGATCATCCAAACAGAAGATCAATAAGGAAACATTGGCCTTAAATGACACATTAGACCAGTTGGACTTAGTAGATATATACAGAACATTCCATCCAAACATCACAGAACACACATTCTTTTCAGATGCACATGGAACATTCTCCAGGATAGATCACATATTAGGCGACAAAACAAGTCTCAATAAATTTAAGAAGATTGAAATAATATCAAGCATCCTTTCTGACCACAAAGGTATGAAACTAGAAACCAACATACAGGAAGAAAATCAGAAAGGCTGCAAATGTGTGGAGACTAAACAAAATGCTGCTGAGCAACGATTGGGTCAATGAAGAAATCAAAGGAGAAATAAAAAATTACCTGGAGACAAATGAAAATGAAAATAGAACATGACAGAATTTATGAGATCCAACAAAAGCAGTTTTAAGAGGGAAGTTTATAGAAATTCAGGCCTACCTCAACACACAAGTAAAATCCCAAATGAACAATCTAACGGTGCAACTAAAGGAACTAGAAAAAGAAGAATCATCAAAGCCCAAAATCAGTATAAGGAAGGAAATAATAAAAATCAGAGAAGAAATAAGTGAAATAGAGACTAGAAAAAAAACACAATGAAATAAAGAGCTTGTTCTTTGAAAATATAAACAAAATTGACAAGCCTTTAGTTAGACTCACCAAGAAAAAAAGATAGAAGGCTCAAATAAATAAAATCAGAAATGAAAGAGGAGAAATTACAATGGATGCTTCAGAAATACAAAAGATTATAAGAGAATACTGTGAAAAGCTATGCCCCAACAAATTGGATAGTCTAGAAGAAATGAATAAATACTTAGAACTATACAACCTTCCATAACTGAATCAAGAAGAAATAGAGAATTTGAATAGACCAACAACCAGTTACGAGATTGAAACAGTAATCAAAAACCTTCCAAAATGTAAAAGTCCTGGACCAGACAGCTTCCCGGTGGATTCTACCAAATGTTTAAAGAAGTCTTAATACCTATCCTTCTCAAACTTTTCAAAAAAAATTGAAGAGGAGTGGAAGCTTCCTAACTCATTCTACAAAGCCAACAATACCCTGATATCAAAACCAGACAAGGACAACATAAAAAAAGAAAATTATAGGCCAATATCACTGATGAACATTGGTGCAAAAATCCTCAACAAAACACCTGCAAATCAAATACAACAATTCATTGAAAAGATCATACATCTTGATCACTTATGATTTATTCCTGGGATGCAGGGATGGTTCAACATCCACAAATCAATCAATGTGATATACCACATTAATGAAATGAAGAATAAAAAGCACATGATCTTCTTAGTAGATGCAGAGAAAGCATTTGACAAAGTACAGCATCCATTTATGATAAAAACCCTGAATAAAATGGGTAAAGAAGGAAATTAACTCAACATGATAGAGCACACATAAAAGAAAGCCACAGCTAATATCATTCTCAGTAGGGAAAAGCTGAAAGCTATCCCTCTATGAACAGGAACCAGACAAGGTGCCCACTTTCACCACTCTAATTTAACACAGTATTAGAAGTCCTAGCCAGAGCAATCAGGCAAGAAAAAGAAATAAAAGAGACCCAAATTGGAAAGGAAGAAGTGAACCTGTCACTATTTGCAGATGACATGATTTTATATACAAAATACCCTAAAGAATCCAGCAAAAACCTTTCAGAAATAATAAACAAATATAGTGAATTTGTAGGATAAAAAACCAAAATATAAAAATCAGTTGTTTCTATACACTGACAATGAAGTAGCAGAAAAAGAAATTAAGAATACAATCCCATTTGCAATTGCAATAAAAAGAAGAAGTTACTTAGGAATAAACTTAACCAAAGAGGTGAAAGACCTGTACACTGAAAACTAGAAAGCATTGTTGAAGGAAAGAAAAGACACAAAGAAATGGAAACATATTCCATGCTCTTGGATTGGAAGAATTAACATAGCTAAAATGTTGATACTTCCTAAAGCAATCTACAGATTCAATGCAATCCCTATCAAAGTTCCAAAAACATTTTTCACCTAAATAGAACAAAGAATCCTAAAATTTATATGGAGCAGCAAAAGACCCCAAATAGCCCAAAGAACCCAGAGTAAAAAGAACAAAGCTGGGGCTGGCCCCGTGGCCGAGTGGTTAAGTTCGCGTGCTCCGCTGCAGGCGGCCCAGTGTTTCGTTGGTTCGAATCCTGGGCGCGGACATGGCACTGCTCATCAGACCACGCTGAGGCAGCGTCCCACATGCCACAACTAGAAGGACCCACAACGAAGAATACACAACTATGTACTGGGGGGCTTTGGGGAGAAAAAGGAAAAAATAAAATCTTTAAAAAAAAAAAAAAAAAAAGAACAAAGCTGGAGGTATCAGACTCCCTGATTTCAAAATGTACTACAAAGCTATAGTAACCAAACAACATAGTACTGGCACAAAAACAGGCACACAGATCAATGGCACAGAATCGAGAGCCCAGCAATAATCCCACACATCTATGGGCAGCTAATTTTCAACAAGGGAGCCAAAAGGATACAATGGAGAAAGGAAATTCTCTTCAATAAATGATGTTGGGGAAACTGAACAGTCACACACAAAAGAATGAAAGTAGACCATTATCTTTTACCATACACAAAAAGTTACTCAAAATGGATTAAAGACTTGAATGTAAGACCCGAAACCATGAAACTTCTAGAAGAAAGTATGCTCTTTGACAGTGGTTCTAGCAGCATATTTTCAAGTACCATGTCTAACTAGGCAAGAGAAACAATAGAAAAAATACACAAATGGGGCTACTTCAAACTAAAATCTTCTGCACAGAAAAGAAAACCATCACCAAAATGAAAAGACAACCTAACAATTGACAGAAGATATTTACAAACCATGTATCTGATAAGGGATTGATATCCAAAAATATATAAAGAACTCATACATCTCAACAACAAAAAACCTAAAAACCCAATTAACAGGTAGGCAAAAGATCTGAACAGAGATTTCTCCAAAGAAGATATACAGATGGAAAACAGGCACATAAAAAGATTTTCAACATCAAGGGATGAATGGATAAAGAAGATGTGGTATATATACACAATGGGATACTACTCAGCCATAAAAAAGGATGAAATCTGGCCATTTGTGACAACATGGATGGACCTTAAGGGTATTATGCTAAGCGAAATAAGTAAGAGTGAGAAAGTCAAATACTGTATGATCTCAATCATAAGTAGAAGATAAAAACAACAAACAAACACACAGAGACAGAGATTGGATTGGTGCTTACCAGAAGGGAAGGGTGTAAAAGGGGTGATTAGGCACATGTGTCTGGTGATGAATTGTAATTAGTCTTTGGGTGGTGAACATGATGTTATCTACACAGAAATCGAAATGTAATGATGAACACTTGAAATTTATATAATGCTATAAACCAACGTTACCACAATAAAAAGATAAAGATACGTGAAAAAATTGATCATTATTGTTCTAAAATAATTACTAGATGAATGAGTAAATCAAAATTAAAAATACAAATGAAAGTTTGATATTAAAGTGCCTTAAATTCAAATTTATGGATAATGTGAAAGCTGTGCTTTTGTTACTAAATGAGATAATTTAAACAAATTCATTAAATTTTATAAGGAAGAAACAAGAAAAATTAAATATTAAGAAACTAATAAATACATAAGGAAAACTAACAAACTACATTATATAGAAGAATTGACAAAACAGACGGAGCTAGAGATCCTCAAGGCTGATTGTAAAAAGATGCAGAGATTTCACTGAAAAGTACATTACTTTTTGGAAAGCATGACCAATAAAAGAAAAGAGAGAGAGAAAGAAGGAAATAAAAATTAGCTAAGGATAGAGAATGGGATAAAATTACTTAAAAGGTTTACGAAGGAATAAGATGAGCGAATTTTGTTGATAAATTTAAAAATATAAATGTTGTTAAAATAGTTGATCTACAGTGTATGAAAATATATTTGTTATAAAATTAAAGATGAATAGACATTTATAGTCCAATGTACTATTAATCAACTAATACATTTTGTGTGGAGATTGTATATATGTGTACATGTGTGTGTTTGTGTGGGCAGATATAGATATATAGGCGCTATTTCATAGGCAAAAACAATCAAAGATAATCTTAAATTCCTGACAAAGTGGTAAGTTTCGATAGGGAAAAGAATTGACTTTAACATTTTATTTCATATTTTAAGTGGAAAATGTATCTTAATTTTAATTTTTTTTCTTTTCTATATTTTTCATCCTTAAAAAAGCCACGGTAACAAAAAATAAATCTGAAAAATTATAGTTAAATTACTCAGCTACACTTTATGTTCTTGGAGATGTTACTTCTAATTATTATTATATAGTTAGTATACTGCACATAGAATCACTAGCAAAAACCTTTAAAAATTAGAAAATCTTTACAGTGACACAATATAATTTAGGAAAAAAAGTTTGCAGTAAAATTATAGTCATCTTACTATTTCTTAAATATCCAGAGGAAACTCTAATCCTGAAAAATCAATTGTGATTTTTCTCAATGATAGATCTGATTAATATCAGGATGATGTTTGCTATAGAAAACTGCAGTTCATCAAAGTTAATTCCACAAAATACTCCGATTCAAAACTCTTAAACGCAAGAAAATCACCTGCTGAATTTGAGGGCAAGAGCCGGACGTAAAGATTCACGTCATACAGGAAGAAAAAGAAAACATTCAGCTATTAACTCCTGGATGTAACTGTCTTTTTATTTAAAAAAAAAGTGTAGGACATTCTGTCTTTAGGAACTCCAGCATCACCATTCTATTTTTCCGTCCTCTTCTGGTTGTATTCCAAGGTAGAGGGTCTCAATCTTCATTGCATAGTAGAATTAAGTGGGGAAAATATAAAAAGTATTTAGTCAAATCATACAAGGATTTTACCATTTCGGAAAAATTGGATATAATTCTAAACAATAAAAATTATTTATAATATCCAAGGAATCTTAGAAACTTCCTTAGTTGTCTTTTTGTTATTGGTTTTGGACAATTTTGAATAGCCAATGATCTCTCCTTAGCTAATGTGCCATCTTCAGCTGACAAATCATTACCAAGGTAATGAACTGTAGTCCTAAACTGTAGTTTCAGAAACTTTATGTTCCTTCCTAGCCAATTAGTTTCTCTGTATAGGCAAATAATATATGAATATAATATAATATATGAATATATATTTATTCACCTATCTACCTATGCAGAACAGCTAATTGGCTAGGAAGGAGCATAAAGTTTCTAAAACTACAGACTATATCTTATCTATCCGTATGTATGTATGTATGTATGTATCTATCTATGTATACTCTGACATAAATCACTTCTCTCTCTTCATGTAGATAGAAAGGTAGATAGATAGTTTGACTTAGAGAGATCCAAATCAACAGAACATAGAAAAGCATCAACCATCTACATATTGGATTAACAAAGATCAAGAAGGAAAATTGTCCCCATTGAAGTGGAGAGAAATAAGATAGAGCCTCTGTAAAGCCTGAGGCATTACTGTCTAAGCATAGGTTTTCCTGGGTAAAGGCAAATAAGTATATATTCTCTTTATCCTATTAGAACACACTCACTCACGCACAACACACACACAAGCTAAACACAATACTATCACAGAGAAGAACTTAGCCCATGGAAAGGTGGAACCAAGTATGCCGTTTGGACTGAACACTACCATAAAGTGAGGTATTAAGATCTTTCTAACCTTGATCAGATCTCCTATAACCTTGTTATTATTTTTTTCTACAGACAAGAGAGGACTACTCCAAGAACTAATGAAAGGTCTGGTTAGTACTTTCTCTACCAGGGTTAGTCACAGAGGTCTAATACCTTCTCCAGCTTCATTCAGCCTTTAGAGAATACTGAGGAAGTTTAGGAAATGGTTTACAAGGGTCAACCTGAACTTAAATAAGTTCAATTCCTGGTCTTCTATCTACTTTAGTAGAATTTTTTTGTCCATAAAGATTTCAGAACTGTACTAAACTCTTAATTTCTTCTTAAATCATATTTATGACACGCATGCAAATATCTAAACAATTTTGTTAAGGACAACCAGATTTTGTGAGACTTCTACGAATAAATTCTTCTGCAAATTGTTTTATTGACAGTTAAATTTACAAAGTAAAACATCTGCCTATTACATTTTCTGGAGTAGTTTCGTAGCAAAGGAAGAAGTGTTCTGCTGAGAGTGGTCCCAGAGTAATAGTTACAAGTAGAAAAGTGTGGAAGGATTTGAGACTATTAGAAATTCACACTACCCAAGGAGCTTTAGTGTTCCGAGAAGTCTGCTATTGTGTAGTAACCGCGTTTGTGGAAAAAATAGTGACATCATTTCTATGAGGAATCATAATCACTGTCCATATATATTTATATTTAGTTCTCCTTGGGAATTCAAGAGAAAAACAGAGAGTGCTTGGACATTACATTCTCCATTAGAACAGCATTGTTGGCTAGGTGTGAAATAGTGGCAAAAATATATTTTGGTCTCTGCTCCTGGTTCCTGGCACAGAGCTCCTGAAACTTTTGCCATCTCCTGAGTGATAAGAGCATTGGGAGCATGTTTTATTCTAATATTTGATCTTCGATCCTGGTTTCTGACACAGAGCTCCTAAATTCCTTGGAGTTTCCTAGGTGGTACTTCTGTCTTTTTTCTAACGAAGTGACTCTTGGTGAGGTTCTGGAGAGCTTCAGGATGGGGACTGGTCATGAGAAAGACCAAGCCATGATCAGAAGTTTGAAACTTTCAGCTGCCCTTCGCATCCTCCTTGAAGCGGAGAGGAGCTGGAGATTGACTTAATGATTGATCATGGGTGGATGAAGCCTCCGCAAAACCCCCAACAGTTGGGGGTTCAGAGAACTTCTGGGCAGATGAACACATCCATATGCTGGAAGGATGGTACACCCCATCTCCACGGAGACAGAAGCTCCTTGTGATCAGGACCGTGCTGAACCTCACACTATGTCTCTCTTCATCTGGCTGTTCATTAATATCCTTAAATATCTTTTATAATAAACTGGTAATCTAGTAAGTAACCTACTTTCCTGAGTTCCTATGAGCTGCTGCAGCAAATTAATTGAACCCAAGGAGAGAGTTGTGGGAGTCTCTGATTTATAACCAATCTTTCAGAAGCACAGGTAATAACCTGGACTTGCAATTGGTGTCTGATGTGGTGGTGGGGGTGAGGGTCTCATGAGATAGAGCCCTTAATCTGTGGGGTCTGCGCTAACTCTGGTTAGTGTCACAACTGAACTGAATTATAGGACCCTGAGCTGGTGTCAGAGACTCAGTCAGTGTAGGAATAAACCCACACATTTGGTGCAGATGTGAAGTAGTATTGAGAGTACAGAAGTGTTCTGTGGGTAACGAGCGAGTAAAGGAGAAGCAGTGAGTTTTTCCGGGAAAACCGGTTTTATGCCATCATACCTTTGTTTTTTTGTTATCCTAATATGGGGTATTGGCTCTTCCAAAGGCCCTTTTCCTTGCAATATTTGCAAGTACTCTTCCCAGAAGACCCTTGATTCTTAAAAGATGATCCTTCCATATTGTTTGTATTTCCGAGTCTGTTTTTTTTTTCTGAAAAGCCATCAGTTTGTTTTGGTTCATAGTTTCTCAGTTTTCCAAGGCCCTCTGAAGATATTTGGCCTTTTGTTAGAGATTGTCTAAGTCTGAAAATCCCCATTCTAACTTATTTTTTTAAATTAAATACATCGTTTCTGGGCTTAGTCCAGAAAGCAGAGGACAGTGGTTCTTTTACACCCGCTGTCAGGACTACTTCAAAATATTTTGTGAAAGTCTTTTGAAAGTGATTTAGCCAATCACTAAAATGGTAGCATTCTGCAGAAAATCCGGAATGAAACTGTAGTTCCTATACAGATTTAGGAGAGTGGGAGAGGGGATGTAAGCTGTATAAATAGGTGGTGAAATTAAAGTAGGGTATGGAATTTGGAGCGCAAGAAGGACAACTTTCAGATTTTAAAGGGAAGTTGTCTCTGTCCTTTGGCCTTTATTAGAAAGTCTTTGAGAGAAGACTTTCAGAATTCATTTTTAAGTCTCAGCATAATAATCAAAAAATACCAATCATTTTTTGTTTGATGCTTTCCCTCCCTTCTTTTCTAGGGCCTCTGTTAGATGTATTATAGTTCAGAAGCCAAAAACTTCCCAGAATGGCCACTGAAATTCTGCATTATCCCTGTGCCACCTGGCAAGATTATTACTGGAATTTGGATTACCGCGAGAAAACATCTTGGAGCAGACATTCTATAGGAGTGGGAGAGTGGCTATCGGTTGGAGACAAAAAGCATCACTTTCTCTTTCCCACACCCATGGAGACATACATATCAGGACATCCTACACTAATATTTTATGAACAGTATCTTGGATTCTTGAGTATTTCAAGGCTATATGACTAATAACCCAGAAACTATTAGTCCACAAAATACTGAAATGGAGAAGAAAGACCTCCTGTGTTAAACAGAGTAATCATTCTTTGGACAGCTGAGGCAGAGAATTTCAACATTAGATTTTTTTTTTTTTTTGAGGAAGATTAGCCCTGAGCTAACATATGCTGCCAATCCTCCTCTTTTTTGCTGAGGAAGGTTGACCCTGAGCTAACATCCGTGCCCATCTTCCTCCACTTTATATGTGGGACGCCTATCACAGCATGGCTTGCAAAGCAGTGCCATGTCTGCACCCGGGATCCAAACCGGCGAACCCCCGGCCTCAGAAGCGGAACGTGCGAACTTTACTGCTGCACCACCGGGCCAGCCCTACATTCGATTTTTTTAAAGACCAAGGCAGTGTTTGTTTGTAACCCATTGTTACATAATATTTGTAATATTTATAGTTCATAATTATGGCTGAGACTGGCAAGCAGAAAACACTCCTCCAGGCTGAGGTAGGCCAAGGTTGGAGGGCAGGTGCGAGGAAGAAACAGAAGTGTCAAGAGCTCACGTGCTGGCTGGGTAGCACACAGTTTGGATGTATGGTATGGATGGAGGGACAGCTTCATTGAGATTGTCACTGAGCCAAGGCCAGGGCTGTAAGCTCACTGAGGTAATACATCCTCTACGCTTAAAGCTGGGCAGAATGCAACTGGATGTCTCCCTAACACACAACGCTGGCAGCAGTGAGAGGAGCAGAACAAATAAAAATGGAAGTACACTGGAACCAGGAAGAAATGCCCTTTTCTCCAGTCCTGTGCCTATATCACCCTATACTGACAAAACTTAATATCTTGCTCTCTGCAAAGGAGAAATGCTTAATAAGTCCAGGTTTATCATTGCAGAACGGGGAAAAAAGACTGGATTTGGAGCTGAGAGATAATAAATTGATAGTTGGCATATACATGGTAATTTTGGGATATCAAACATCATGCTCCACTTCCTACCTCATTGGGAAAGCAGAAAAACCCCTAACTATGATTTTTGGCCCCGAGTCTACCTAGTCAAGTCCAAAGTAAACTTGGCCCTGGGACTTCCAAGTCATGTCAGTAACATTGTTCGGACCTAGTTAAATTAAGTTGTCTTTTTGCCATTTGTACCTGAAAAATTCCTGATTGGTAAAAAAAAAAAAAAAAAAAACATCAAAAACAAATTTATAAAACAGAAAGAAAGTATTGAAGATTTCCTCACAATCTTCCATACTGTAATTATTTAGGGACTTTCCTTCTTTATAGGGAATTTCTTCATGTACTATTGGGTATAGTTTCATTATTCGCAATCAAATAGAACTGACTTTAAAACACTCTCTTACAGACTTCTGAACAGACACCTTAACAAAGAAGATGTACAGATGGCAAATGAGCATATGAAAAGATGCTCAACATCATATGCCAATAAGGAATTGCAAATTAAAACAACAATGAGGTATCAGTAAATACTTGTTCAAATGGCTAAAATTAAAAACCAATAATACCAAATGCTGATGAGGATATAGAGAAACAGAAACTCTCATTTACTGCTGGTGGAAATACAAAAAGGACAGCTAGTTTGGTAGAAAGTTTAGCAGATTTTTACAAAGCTCAACATAGTCAAACCATACAATCTAGCAATCACACTCCTAAATACCCATTACCCAATTGAGTTGAAAACCTATATTGACACAAAAACCCACACCTGAATGTTTATAGAAGCTTTACTCATAATCAACAAAACCTAGAAGCAACCAATATACTCTTCAATATATAAACAAATTGTGGTATATCCATATAATGGTGTGCCATTGAGTGTAAAAAGAATGAGCTATCAAGCCATAGAAATACACTAATGAAACTTAAATGCACATTACTTTGTAAAGAAACCAGAATTAAAAAGCTACATAATGTACAATTCCAATTATATGACATTCTGGAAAAAGCAAAAAGCAAAACTTTAGAGAAAGTGAAAAGAGCAGTGATCGTCAGCAGTTCGGGGGGAGGGAGGAAGAGATCAATAGAAGAAAAATGGGATTTTTTTTTTGAGGAAGATTGGCCCTGAGCTAACATGCGGGCACGTCTTACTCTACTTCATATGTGGGATGCCTGCCACAGCATGGCTTGATAAGTGGTGTGTAAGTCAGCACCTGGGATCCAAACTGGCAAACCATGGGCTGTCAAAGCGGAGTGCGTGAACTTAACTGCTGTGCCACCGAGCTGGCCCAAAGAAATGGGAATTTTAAAGCAGTGAAACTCTTCTGTAGACAGTGGAGTGGTGGATACATGGTATTACGCATTTGCCGAAATCCATTGAATTGTACAGTTCAAAGAATGAACCTTATTGTAAATTATGAACTTCAGTTAATGGTAGCATATCAATATTGGTTCATTAATTGTAACAAATATACCGCAGTAATGCAAATTGTTCATAATAGAGAAAATTGTGTGATAGAGAAGGGGCATATATGAGAATTCCCTGTACAACCTGCTCAATTTTTCTGTAAATATTTGACTGTCATAAAATTAAAGTCTAAGTACACACACACACACACACACACACCATACCCTTTATTACTTATTTAGAGTGTAGTTTTGGACAAATTACTTAACCTCTTAACTGTGGTTTATTCATTAATAAAATGGGATGTTCAAACAGATCTAATACTATTTATTATGGGGATTAATTTAAACTGTAAGAATGCTAAATATATTAATATCATAAATTTATTGAGCCTCAGTTAATTTTACCTAATTCATTGCAACATGTCCATCTCCCTATATATAGACACTTAGCTCTATCAAGAGGATTTCTTTCAATGCAAGCATACCAACAATAGAAATTCAATTCATAAAATACAAACAATAAGGGAGATTTATTATCTCTTATAGCAGGGGTTACATGGATAAGGAGTGGCCACCTGAAAAAAAAAATGACTATTGGGTAGACATCTAGGAAATGTCCTATAATAATTTTTGTTTTATCCAGCATTTTGACATGATGTGAAATATAGTCTTATTGCCATAATTTGTTTTAAAACTGGCTCAATAATGAATATATTTTTGCCCCTTCCTTGACAACTGTGTAGAGTCACAATGTCTATAATGCTCTTTATTTTAATCTCCTCATCTATTTCTGACTCCAGAGAAAGACGAGTGTTTTTGTTGACACACAGTTTTACCTGGTTTTCAATCATATTATTTCTGCAGTATCTCAGTTGGGGGTGCCAGAGATTTATAGCAGAACACTATTATTAAATCCATTCTATTTTTCTAAGACCATCATGAAACTGAAGCTAAAAAGAGCAAAGGCTATATTGCTTTTCTTACAAACATTTCTTTTTCTAAATGGTTATGACCAGTGCTACTATTCCCATTCCTTCACAATATGCCTTTATGCCCAGGCTAACTGTCAGAGTACAAAATTACTCCAGGTCAAAGTTAATGTTAGAATTTTGGAAAACATATTTATATTTCCAATGAACTGAGCCACCGTTAAATTCTATATTTACAATTTCTAAGTCATAAAAATCATAAACAGAGAATAAGTTAATATCTACTAAGTACAAGTAATCAGTGTATAAAGCATCAATGATAACCCATCTTTGGAATACGGAGGGTGCCAGAAAGTCATATGCATTATATGCCAGTTACTATTCCAGATATATGATATATTCTCTTTTAAAAGACTTGAACCAATTATTTTCCAGTGAGTACTATTCTGAGAATTACCATAATTTCTTACTAAGTGTTTCAGAACCAAGACACCCAGTGATGGATGGAGATAAAATTTAGAAAAAATAGCATAATTCCTTACAAAATATGGTCATTCATGTAATTAAGGATCATTTAATTAAGCTTAGTGATTATAAAGGGGGAAATCCTTAAGTCGCAGGAAGATTTTCTTGTTAAAGATAATGTTCCTAGTTACCGTAATAGCTAGAAAATAAAAATTATGTCCCTGACTCACTCCCATATCAGGTTTTTCCCCACTATGAGGTGGTAGTCTACCACACTACAAAATGAATGAAGAAAACATGTTGATGTGTGTCCATGGCCTGTAAAAGACCTTTTCAAACGTGTAACCTGTCTTCATTCATTGGTTGGGAGAATTCTAACTTACAAAGATTTATCCCTTTCTTTCACCATTTTTTATGTGCTCCTTCCTCCTTCTGCCTGTCTGTCTCTGTTTTAATTGTTTTTGTTGAAGTTTTGAGAATGAGGTCTCCCCAATAAGTTTCCAAAGTGACGGTTATAGACAAGGACCCGTATACAACCTAATGTGGCACATCTTACTAGCCTCGATATAGTAGTGGACATTAGGGTCTTATTTATCTATGTGGATCAATGCCTTTGCTGTGGCCCCAACATTTCTTGACACATTGGAAATTTTATGTCTGTTATCTATAAAATAGAAATACAACTAAAGAAGAAAGGTATATTCAATAGATAAAATTATTTTTAAGTTGTTTTCTTTTGTGAATAAACTATGTACTCAGACACAGAAATAATTTTTCTTCAAATATTTAGTATTTTCTTCATTTTAATTTTACTTTATTTATGGAGAAGAGAGCAAAGAGAAAAGACTAAAATAAACAAGAATGAGGTAAAACTGAAATAAATGATATAAACAATTTTACACAAAATCCTTTCAATCAAGAGCTATGAAGCGTCTGAAATTTAACCTACTTGAAAGATAACAAGTTGGCCTGCCACGGTTTCATGGATAATGAAAGAAAACACGAGACTCTTAGGTTAGAGATGAAGGACAAAACTTCTTATTCACAGCAATAGCAGTAGCCTGAGTGTGAGCATTTTTGTGCAGGTTCTCTGAGCCCTAATTCCGACAGGTTATTGTGAAAAAGAACCAGACAACATCTACACGAAGTTGGTTGTGTTGAAGAATACTGAGCTTAGAAAACCTTTCTTTTTTTTTTTTTTTTTAAAGATTTTATTTTTTCCTTTTTCTCCCCAAAGCCCCCCGGTACGTAGTTGTATATTCTTCGTTGTGGGTCCTTCTAGTTGTGGCATGTGGGACGTCGCCTCAGCGTGGTTTGATGAGCAGTGCCATGTCCGCGCCCAGGATTCGAACCAACGAAACACTGGGTCGCCTGCAGCGGAGCGCGAGGACTTAACCACTCGGCCACGGGGCCAGCCCCAAACCTGACTTTCTTTTAATAATGGACAGTAAGCATGCTTACACTTTCTTCCAGAGAGAGCAACTAACATTCTTCTTCAGGATTGTTCACTATTAAAACATCATTGAAAAATAATTCAGAATGAAAAGCACTTATAAAGCATGCAGAAATGTGAGAGACACATCGAGAATTGTCTGTTAACACCTTCTACCTTATAAAAAATGTTTTCTTATGATCTCTTTCTAAGGTAGACTAATTTTGGAAACTTTTGTAGATGAAGAAACAAAAGTGTTCTATAAGTGGCCTAGTGGTTGAGTCCAGTGCATTCTGCTTTGGTGGCCAGTGTTCACAGGTTCAGATCTCAGTTGCAGACATACACCACTTGTTAGCCACGCTGTGGTGGCAACCCACATATAAAATAGAGGAAGATTGGCACAGATATCAGCTCAGGGCTAATCTTCCTCAGCAAAACAAACAAACAAAACTTGCTATATCACTCTGATCAAGTAAACTATAAAAGAAAAATAGAAAATAAAGCCGGTGTAGCAGACACTGGAATTTCTTCTTTTTTTTTTTTAGATGTAAGTCACATATTTGAAATCATTGTAATTATTCTTTCAAATATTTGCATTCCTTAGCTAGAAAACCTGGAATGACAAAGTGTGCTATTTGTTTTATTAAGAAATTTTAAATTCTGAAATAAATGTTGAATTTAGTCAAATATCTTTTTACAAAATATTTAGATGCACATTTTTGCACTACAGATGTAATTTTTTTCTTGTTACCAAAACATCCCTGGGTCCCTAAAATAACCCCTTCTAAATGTAGTATATAATTCTTTACAAAATTCTGGAATCTATTTGAAAACATTTTATTTAGGATCTTTTACTTTTTGTGTGTGCCACTCCCCTGGCTTCTCTGTGAGTCTGTTTTAAGGGTCTGCACCAGCAATTCTCCTAGACAACTTCCTTGGGAAAGCTCACTATGCTTCTAATCAAGACAAACACTGAAGGGGAGCTTACACTTCCAAGTTTTCCTGAGGGATCAGGCTATATTTACCCTCCATGGAACTGTCTTGAAATAACATACTTCTCAGCTTCTATTTCCTTTTCTGTTTTCTCTGTTACCTTCCTAGTTTCTCCTGACAGCACTTTTTCAGTAAATGATTTTCACAAAAATTTTTGTTTCAAATTCTGCTTCTGGTTAACCATTCAAAAACAGGAAATATTAAAGAAAATTATTGCTACCACTATTGAGTGCTTACTATATGCTGGCACTATTTAAGCACTTTATTTCATCCTCAGAATAACACTATGAGGTAGGTATTATTATTCCATTTTACTTATAAGAAAGAGAGATTCAGAGAGCTTCACTAACTCGTCTGAGTCTCATCCACAGTAAGTAGCAGAGCTTGATTCTGGAGCCATCTGGATCCAAGGACTGTGCTTCTAAATACTATCCTGTAAGTTGTAAGGAAGATGAATCTCTCTGTCACTCTTTTTTTCCCCTACAGAGTTTAGGAAATCTTGTTCCACTTTAGTCTCTGCACTTTACTCATAAACTAAAAGAAAACTCTGAAGAATATTTTCATGAATCTTTTGGTTAAAATGTTCACAATGGAAGAAAACCATTCACGGAGATATTTTAGTAGTGACCATACATACACGAATAATGCTTCCCAAATGGTACTGATGCCCCTCTATTCTAAAACCACACACTCCATCTAGGAGTGACTTTGTAGTCAGTTTTCCTCAAATGTTAGGATGAATAAAAATAAAAGAATTCCCTGATCCACAGAGGTTGGAATCATGGAGTCAAGCTTGTACAAAATCCAAATTCGCTGGTCTTTACCCCAGAGACTTTGATTTAACCAGTGTGCAAGACAGCTCAGCCATCTGCAATTGCATTATGGAATTGAACTAAAGATAGTCAAAAGAGGTAAAAAAGAAAATTAATGTATAATTAAAAGAGAGATGTTAATTTATCCTAACATAGTCAAGTACTAGAAAATATTTACACATTCATTTTAAATATTCCAATATTCTTTTCCTTTTTTTGTTCTATATTCTAATTACCTTTTTTTTTCTTTTCCCTTATTTTCAATATAGATATACTTCAGTCGGGGTACAAGAGCTGATCCTAAGGAAATGTTAGATTACCTGACCTATGATATTTGAAAACCTCTAATGAGGTTGCCAGCTTTTCTGCCTATGCTGCAATAAATGTATCTCTAGTAAGTAGAGGACACTGAGATGAACCACTCTGAAGTGTCCAAGAACACGGTCTTTGCAAGGAAAGCATATATTTCTAGAGGCATCTAGATGGATATTCTTCTAAATTCTAATTCACCGGGCTGATTGACACAAAAGCAGATTTCTTGATGTAATATCTTTGTATCATCAGCAACTGAAATGACTTGATTAATTCTGAACGAATGTCTTCTACCTTCCCTCCTACTCTGAACATGAGCTTGCTTTTATTTGATTTCAGCATCTGTGTGGACAGATCCCTCCAGCCAGTCCTCGCGCTACCAATCCACAGAGAGTTAGAAAGTTCAAAATGTGGGGTTGAATGCCACAGCCAACCCAATTTATTTAAAATTAATATTTTTAATAAACAAAACAATTATAAGTCACTTTATGAATTATAAAAATCTCAAGTTATAGTTCACTAATTTAAAACAAAAAGCAAAACAGCAGCAAGGACACAGGGGAACACGGGCAGTTTCTCTGTTTTCTAAGAAACAATACATGCAATTATTCCTGCCACAGAAATTGGTCTTATTATTTTGATTGGTCAATAAAATAGTAAAGGAAAAAATTAAATTTAATTATTAAATGTAGTAGGTTATATAATTTAAAGTTGAAAATGAAAAAAGGTTTTGAGTTCATGAAACTGATAAAATTGTGAATGATTTTATTTGACTATGTTATCTCAGTGGAAGCATGTTAAATGATAAAGGATATGGAATATTTTGATTCTTAGAGTATGATATCAAGTAAAATATATTCAATGCATTGACTTTCTATTCACAAGGAATTGTAAAAGAACAGATATGCCATATAAAGTTAAAAGATTACACCATTAAAAAAAGCCCAGCTTTGCTTGTGGTAATTTCTAGTATTGTTCAACTAAACCTTTTTAGACTTATGAGTACCCACAATCATTTTTTATACGGTATAGTATGTTAACCTTAGCCAGGTTTTCTTATATAATGATGTTTCCTCACATTTCTCACATTCAACTATGTCATGTACGATGGTTCTAAAAGAAAAGATACAATGTCATATCTGTTTTGCTAGAAAATTCCTCCTGCCAAATCACTTTAACTGGATAACATCAATTCACATGAAACTGCTTTGTACGATCTGAGCCCAGAGTGTGCTCCAAATATACATTCAAATCTCTAAATTAGTATATAAGGAACATAAGTTGCACAGTAATTCGTTGACTAATACTTAGTTTTATGCCTAGTCAAACTTTCATGTATTGTAGTAACCTTGGACATCATTATCAAATTGAAAACTATTTTTTATAGTCTTTACAACCAGAGTTCCATCTTTTTTTTCCTCTTCATAGATATTTTAAAAAGCTTTGCTTAAACTTTCTTGCCCACAATTCTCTCTTAAACTCAGTGCAATGTGGCTTCTAGGCCCACCATTCTATTAACTTTATTGTATCAAAACTCACCAGCAATAACTTAGGTCATTAAATGAAAAATGTATAGTTCTTATTTACTTAACCACTTAACACCGTTGGCAACTCTTAGCACGTTCTTTTACTTAAAACTTGTCTCTTGGTACTCTAATCTTTTGGGTTATACTCTAGCTTTATGGAAAATTCTCTGTGTCCACCATAGTTGCTTTATCCTCTTTTCAAGCTTAAATGTTGGCTGTTATTCCCAGGATCCACATTTCTCTTTAATCTATTGATATATTTGGGTAACCTTAAACCTTCCAAGACTTTAATTAAAATGATCAGGTGACGATTTCAAAAGACATTTCTCTAGTATATATCTTTTTGAACTTTAGACCTATGCAGTAGATTGTTTTTCAAATGACCTATGTTTCAATCTCAGAGTTATTAAATTTTTCATTTCTTATAAAACTGAATCCCAAGGCACAATGCGAAACTATTAGACTATTCTGTAGGACACCATTATACTTACTTTCACTGCTGTTGATAATTTGCTTTCCAGAATAAGACATATTTGTTCTCAAATCACTTTGTGCATGTTGCATTCATTACTATAATTACATAATTTAATTCAGTGTTAAACGGTGAAATATGAGTGCAAGGAGATAGAGTTTATTCCCACAACAATGAAGTTTAGTGCTTTAAAACTTCTAAATTAAAGTGGATTGCTAAATCAATTATGTCAGCTATGGCACGGGTATGGCAACAGAGTAAGACTGGAGATAATAAATAATTTTAAAAATATTTTGAATTGTTATGAAGCACACATTCAATTAATGTCTGGAAGTCATAGATGATTTATTCTGAGTGTAGACTATATGAGAAAAGATGACCAATAATTTCAATGGGTAAACAAATATTCCAAGAAAAGGCCTTAGGCCTATAGCACAATGTTTGTGAGCTTAATATATAATAAGATAATGTGAGTTAATGTATGATGCTTAGACTGTCCTAGTGTGCATACAAGCCTGAAGATGTGCTTCCTCTCTTTATCAAATAACTGACAAAAAACATTTCTGAAGGCTTCAGATAAGAGAATTTCTACAACATATTGAAGTATTTCAAGACAGCTCTCCTTGAATATATCCTAGGTGCCTCAAATTTAATGTATCCAAAACTGAACATATTATCCTCCATTTTCCTAAAAGTGCTCCAACTCTTGGAAACTTTCTTCTGCTCCTGTTTTCTGCCTTTCCATCACTTGTGAATGACCACATTGACCTAACTGCCCAGAC
The DNA here is from genome assembly GCF_021613505.1 of Equus quagga. Lineage (NCBI taxonomy): Eukaryota > Metazoa > Chordata > Mammalia > Perissodactyla > Equidae > Equus > Equus quagga. The sequence continues at coordinate 122,480,338 of NC_060270.1, read as the reverse complement.
CTGATGCTTAAATTTCATTTTTAGATTCTCTCTCTCTTCCAAAATTTCCCCTGTAAAGTCAACTCCTAAATAGCTGTAGATTGTCTATCTTCCAGATTTTCCCTCCAGCGTTATGTCTACTTGCTTGCTTGAAACCTCCTGCTGGCATCCTCAACACTCCCTAACAAATGCACACACACTAATTTATTCTCCTTTGTGTAATCCTAGTGATATTTCTAATCTGCTTCTCTGATAAGGGCCATTCATCTCATGGTTTAAAAACTGTTAATGACTGTCGTTCTAACCATAAAGTCCTAAATCTCTTGCCTTACTTATCTCTCAGACACATCTATCAAAAATTTCCCTTTTAACTCTTTTGTTTCTTTAATGTGTCATATCCTCTTCCATAACATCATTTATCACATTTATTGTATTCCATAGCCTATCTTATTAAAATTGCCTATTTATTTATCTATTTCCTCCTTTCTACTCTAAACTCATTATTGATAGGTTTTACTTCTATCTCTGTCTCTCCAGAGCCTAGTAGAGCCCTAGAATATGTTAGATATAAATGATCACAAGAGACAAGTTTGTCTGGACAAGGGACTAAATTGAAGGAGTATCTCAAAGATGAGACTAGTGCAGACATAGCCTGAAATTATATTATTAGGCACAAATAGTTTATTCCTTCCCCTCGTCACTGATCCAAACTGAGGACAAGCAATCTCAGTTAAGCATTTATTCAATAATTTACTAGAATAGTTATCATGGCATTTTCCATGGAAGACCTAAGGAAACACGGGATTTATTGATGACATGGAAATGGAAGGCATCTTACAATTTTCTAAGCAGTGAAGAATTATTTTTTCTGTCTTAGACTATATGTACCTGAGAATATACTCCATTCCACCTCTTGACTGTGACCATAGAGAGACAGAGAGTAGCACCCTGTCAAGGGGACAACACTGAGGAATTCCAGGCAGTGACCATCAGGAAGTCCTTGGGAGGTGTGTGTGTGTGTGTGTGTGTGTGTGTGTGTGGTGTATCTGTCCCACAAGCTATATCTGAAGAGACCAAAGTCATCCTGCAGCTCTGGACTCTTGTGGAATTAGGAGTGATGACCAGCAGAGAACAGTCTGCCAGGGCCCTCCCTGTGTGCTAATCTAACTGAATGATTTGGACTTAAGAAAATGCATTATTTGCTGAGGCAGGAATGGCAGTAACAATCTCCCAAAATAGGATGAAGATTTGCAGGTACAGAGAGGGATGCAGCACACCCGAGGGCAAGTGAGCCCAGTAAGGTCATCCCCTTGTGAATGGCTGAGTTCATTACCAGGGGAAGTCAAAATCAGTGCCTGATTTTAACAATGACACTCTGACTTTGTAAGCCCACCACTCCCTCAAAATGTCTCAAACCTTCAACTGAGAAAGCTACCATGTGCTCTTCTCAGAAGGTATTATGGGACAGTGTGACATAGAAGCAGTGTGGGCTGCTCCGTGCAACCTCTTGAGCATGAGTGTAAAGAGAGAGAGAAGCATTGTCAAAGGGACAATGTCCAGGAGTTCCAGGCAGTCATAGCATGCAGTACAATGAGCACTGGTCCCTGGGAGGGAAGGGAGAAAGCATTTAGGACTATAAAGCAGTTTCTAAGCTTCCAAGTAACAATTTATGAGAGTAAAAATCCACTTGCCCTCTCTAAGCTCTGAGCTCACAGTTTAGAGGTGGATTCAATTTAGATTTGTGTATAGAAATACTATAATGTATTATTTTTTCATGTAGAGAGAGTTTTATTTTGATAGTCCTTCTAAAACTCTGTATTCATAGCCAGTTTTTTAGACATCTTTACCATTAGTAAATTCTCATTCCAGTCAAAATGCATAAACCAGTTCTTAACATAGATGAGGACTCTAACAAGTTGACAGGATAACTATAATAAGCTTTAATAGCTACCTCCAACTGTAGCTACATTTATTGGTATACAAATGTATTACTCTAGAGTCCTTCCCATGGTGACATGTTTGGGCAAAGATTATCTGTATGAGAGAATAATATTCTATAATATGAATACTGTAGAAGCATTCTGATCTCAATTTGACAAATAAGTCTTTGTTTAGCAATTGAAAAAGATCGTGTTATATATTAGCAAAGCATATAGGCAAGCAAGCACATTTACAATCCTTGGATATAGAAAACACAATTAAAACTGTTAATGTCTAAAATGTACTTAAAATCTTAGATTATGTTCCCACTACCTAAGAAATAGTATGGCTTTGCAAAGGTCATGGTCAGGATAGTTGCATTTCAAGACAGAATATAGATTTTTCCTATCAGTATAACATATTAATATTTCTATCATTTTTGCTTCAGTACAACTGTTGAAGAGATGGAAGCCATTTAATAAAACCTATGATCAATTTTAGGCTTATCATTTTAATGTGAAGATTAATGCCCTACCAATTTATGTAAGTTAAAGTAATAGCCACTTCTAAAATAATTTCGATTAAAAAATAAGTCAAAAAAAGTAAGCAATTTAGTTGAAACTCAAAGCATTAATTTGAAACTTAATTGTTTGCAAAAGCATGTGGTCAATTTAATATAGGCTACAAAATTAAGGCAGCCAAAATGTTGGATTTTTAAAAACTCACTCTCCCTGAGTTTAAAATGTCACCTAGGCAGGTTCAAAGTAGAAACATGATGAGAATTTGTTTAAAAAGGGATAATGTGCAATGTAAGTCAATAAGCATTCAAGCCTGACATAATTAACCAGGTACGAAGGTTAGCTCCAACAAGTACAACCACAAGAATCGAGACATACTTTCCAAGTAGCAAGTTTAGGCAACAAAAAAAGGTTAGATCAATTGGGACAACACAAAAAGGGCAAACACCAGGCAGCAGGTCAGTTCTTCAGAACACAAGGCAGTGAGGATGCGAGCTGGGAGGGAGCCAAAGATGTAGTCTTGTTTAAAGGGGATTGAGAACTAAGTAGGGTAACCAAGGAGCTTATGCATTGAGAGAGTTTTCCAGTTAGAAGCCCAGTTGTTGAACTAAACCAGTGAAGCAAGTGGAAATGGATTGTTTCATACATGAACGTTCAAATCTCGCCTCTAGTTCACTGAATCCTACTTCTTGTGGAGTATGGTGAAAATTCAGTTCTGGGTATACTATGGGAATTAAATATTGAAGAGAATAAAAGAACCTATCTGAAGAAGCCTGAAGGGTTAATGTAAGTCCTGTCATCAAAACTCCTTAATATATGGGCACTTCCCAAAGAAGCTATGCTTCCCACCCATATTACCGGTAAACATATTGAAGAATGAAATGAAATTCATATTCAACGAGGGAATTAAAATAGTCTTAGAGGTAATCAATATAAACAAAACATGGAAACAATATTAAACAAGTATGATTAATTCAGTTGAAATGTAATGAAATCTATTTTTTTAAATCTAAGATATATAATATAATATTCCAGATAGTGTGAAGATAATAAAGATATAGAAAATATACTCCATAAAGAAAAGTTGGGAAGAAATTTATAAAAAATTAAAATGCAGCCATTGAAACCAAAATCCTAAAAAAGGAAAATGTTAGTAAAATGTGTAAACAATACATTCAAAATATTACCACAAAAAGATACAATTAATAAAAAAAATTAGGTTTAACATTAAGATTTTAGGAGATTAAAGGAGAAGAAAAGTTTGTTACACTGTCACTTTTCCACCAGGAGCTTCCAGGCTCAAGTAGACCCCATAGCTCGTGTTCTCAAGGGTTCAAAGTTCAGGGTGGGCGCTAGTCTAGAAGATGCCCCTGTGAAAAAATAGAAGGATCTTGTTCGGGGTTTTTGGCTTTGTGAGCAATGGTCCCTTTGTGTGAAGAAAAAGGAGCCTGTTCCTCTGTACCAATGCAGACCATGCCCAGTCGGGGGATGGTGACACAATCCATAGGGGTGGCGGATGCTGGGCTAGAACAGCCACGGTCAACACTTCAGAACAAATCGCACAGCTTTTTACTACCATCTCTAAAGTAGGACCTTTGGCCTCAGCTGATGATCTAGCAAGCCTTAAGCCTTTGTCTAATTTTGTTTGTGAAAGAAAGTAAACAGGTTATTTGGAAAACATCTGTGGTGACAACTTTCACTCCCAAGGACAGTGGCTTAGCTAGGCAAATAAGCAAAGGAAAAAAAGTAGAAACAAGAATGAGAAATGGAGAATAGAGTACAGTGGGGAAAAAACATTGATGAATATAAACTCAATCCATTTTAATTAACTAATAATGAAATAGCAAATTTTGAATAGCTAAGTATAAGATTTTGCAGGTTTGCCCTCCATACTAGACTTGAATATCTGAGTAGTGGATGCGTTCTATTCACTTCTTTATCCTCAAGAGCTAGTTTAGAGTCTGACACATCGTATATTAATATTTGGTGACAATTACTAATAGCAAGATGAAAGATGATAGGTAACAGATAGAGAGATAGAGAGATGGATGGATATGTAGAGATATAATGAAGCTTGTGCCTTCCTCCTTGGGCAAAGGAAAGGGTTCAAGTTGTGCTTCAACTATAGATTGTGGAGTTCTATTTTAAATGATTCATAATTCCATTAAAGAGAAATTATTCATGCTAAATGGTGTTTTGAAGTCCTAATTTTAGGGGAAAATTATACTTTATTTAGACTGATTTAGGACCAGTTTGGAGTAAAACGGATAACAGTTCTGGAACTCTGTAATATAATCTGTATAGATTTTAATTACATTTTTTCAGCTCATTTTATTCTCTCATTCAACAAACTCTTACTGTTTATTATGAGTCACATCCTACATCGACGCAAGGAACTGTTAATTTAGCGGAGTTGACAAACAAGAAAATATATTCAACACAGAGAATACTTTGTAACAAAATCTGTGCACAGCATGCCATGTAAGGATAGAGGACACCAAGCTAACTTATCTGGGGAAAGAGGGAACCTCTGAAAAAAATCGCTAAAAGAGACTGACACTCAATTTGAATTGTGACTCAGTAGTAGTTATCCAAGCCAACAAAAACACAGGGAGGAAGGCATTACAGGACAACAGACATGATCACACAAACTCAAAGGTGATCATAACTAAGTAGATTAGAATGGTTAACCCAGGGGATTGCTGGAGTGGATTGTCCTGAGGAGGGAGGCTGGCCCTAAGTCATCATAGATTTTCCTAACATGCTGAGGACTTTGATGTCTATCTTGAGAATAATTGAGAATCCATAATAGCTTTTAAAATAGAGGAGTGTCATAATAAAATTACATTTAAAATGTATCCGTGGCAGCAGCGGGGAGGATGAATTGTAGAAATGGGAAATTGGGGAAAGAGACATTAGTTTATAATAGCAAGTCAGCAAGTCAGCTTATGGTCTACTATGGCTAAAACCTTGTAGAATGTACAGGCAGGAAAAATTAAGTAAATAGAGCCAAAATCATTCATTGATTGGTTTGGTGTGGGAATAATACGCTGGCTTCTGACTTGGATAATAGGATTTTTTTTTTTTTTAATATATAATGACATTCACAGAGCTTAGAAACACAGGACAAAGAACAGATTTCAGTGTTACCTATAAAGAAAGATCATGAGTTTGAGTTTTGAGTTCAAAATACTTGGCAGATATTGGGTTGATATGCCCTGAGGACGGTTTGGTATAGGTCTTCAACTCATAAAAGAACTTGGAAATACGTATATGTATATATGGGGGGGGGGGGGTGTTGCATGCTAGTTGAAGCTGTGGATGAGTTTCCTTCCTAGCATCCAATGTGAATCCTTTTGTTGCTTGGTTGCGGTTACTTGTTACTTTCCATGTGCAGGTTTTATTCTATATTCCAATTCATTCATCTTTAAAATAACAAATGCTATAGAAATGCCTGTAACTAGCAGACTAAGGATGATAGGTAAGAGATAGTGTTAGGATCATTTAAATTTCCCAATTATATAGGATGTACAATAATTTACACCTGGATAGGACTGGGATTTCAGCTCTAGGATTTACGGATGAGCCATCAGCCAGTGCCCAAACATACTTCCAGAGAATGACTGTTACATTGGCCTGACTCTTGCTGCCATTAATATGAGCTTGACTGGTGTTCCTCTGACAGCCCCACTGCCTGATGGGTCTACCCTGAGTTTCCTGTCTAATTGCTCTGCTCATTGTTGATCTTTAGCCCATCAACCTCTTTCCCTTGATTCTGGGTTGGTATTATCATGGTATTATCATCTATCAGAACAGATGAACAAGTGTCTCACCACACATTCATTTTATGTCTACAACATATAATGGATACCCAGACTATGTAGGCAATATCTTATCAAAGACATCAAATATCTAGATGAATTGTATAATCAGAATGGCTTTGATGTGTTTAACTAACATTCATTTCTTTTCCAGCCACTGGTATCTATCAAAACAAATCAATTAAAAGTTGAGTTTCGATTAGTCTTAATTGAGAATTTCCCCCCTCAAATTTTCCAGAAACTTCTAGCATATATCTAGCAATCAGGTGTATTCTGTTACAACTAAAAAGGTAAGTGTGCCTAACCATATCATTCAACAAAAATAAATGTAAGAGAGCAATAGAATTGAAAAAAAGAAAAGAAATGCTAACACAGAGAAAGAAGAGGAGGAGACACATTTCACACAATTGATGTCTACAATGAAATTAAGAAGGAAAATATCAGGGGAAAAGGAATGAAAGAATAAGAACAAGAGGTAAGAGGTGAACAAGAGGAATGATACTCTGAAGATGACCAAAGAAGAAGGAAAATCTGGATATTTTAAAGTCAAACATTTGGTTTGATTTTAAACAGCAGAAGCAATAATCCTGCTCTGACAGATTAAACACAAACTGGGTCAGCATTCCCCAGTAGATATATCCATCTATGTGTCTTCAAAGATAGTTTCAAATATTTTGCTTGAGGAAAAATCATGTGTTCCAATTTTAGTACCCATTTTTGGAAAACATGTTATCTTAGAGAATTTGAAATGAAATTGCTTCTCTTATAATTTTATCTTCTTATCATCAATCATAAATCTAATTAATCATAATCTAATTAAAATAGAATTCAATATAGATTATTTTGATATAGAAACATATGTTTATGCTCAGTATTATTTAGGGTAACTCAGTTCCTATGGGTGGATATATGAAATAGCATTTCCTTAGTACAGCATCACCTAAATGCTGCTCTCCCTTTAGAAGAACTTGGCTGGCTCCTTGATGCCAGGATTAGCGCCAGGCTGCCATAATCCTTTATCATTCGCACTTGGGGAGGTGAAACCTCTATTATCAGACATGTAGACTTTCTCTTACCAACTGGCATGGACTGGGGCAGGCACATATTGGAAAACTCTCATTGGAAAAGTGTGATGCTCCCTAGCTTTCTACTGCATAGCTATATTCTTCAGTACACGCAGAAGCACTTGAGTGAAAATATTGTAGAGGTCATTAAAAATACAGCAGAATCTGGAAGGGTGATGAAGACTTTCTAACTGTACCTGGGTGATTTAGAAATATGATACAAACATGACTATTAGAAAGATTTGCAGAAGGAAGAGCTATTTATTTATTCTCCTTCCCACTTCCAGATTCTCAATTAAGAGCATATCCAGATACAGATTATGTTTATGTCATTTTCCCCAAGATGTAATATGATGGATACTGATTTATTAATTAAACCTATTCTTTAATCCATGCCAACATTCATATATATGTGTATTTCCTTCAAAAATTGAAAACAAACATCATAAATTTGAGAATTTTAACACACAAAAATGTCATAAGAACTTATATTGGTTATTTGCTATTTCTTGTCTACTAGTACTGTTTTACAGTTCCTGGAAGAATACTATGTACTTTGCATATTTTTGAGTTATTTCCCCACCAAATACTACCATTACTTTAACAGGAATTTCCATGGTTTATTGTCTAGAGAACCAATTGTTCAGGAAAAATAGTAAACTCTGAATACAAACAACATTAAAACGAACAGAAAAACAAATGGACGTGTTATACTTATTCTGAAAGAAGATACCATAATTTAAGTATTGATAGAGCTCCAAAGATATTTCGCTGGGCCTCTGAGGTTCAGAGATGCCAATGGATAGAAGAAAAAATATGCTGCAAATCCAAATCTTATTGTTACTATACATTCCTAAAACATTGAAAACCAACTAAAAACAAAAGTTTGATTTACATAAATATTTAACAAAAATTTATTGCAAGAGATATTTTTCACTGAATTTACAGTTTCAAGGAACATGGTACAAAACATAGTGCCATCAGCTTTGTCTAAACATTAAATAGGTGCAAATACACAAAGATTAAAAAAAACCAAAGCATACTTTACAACAGAAATTATAATACTATAAATATATTTTATGTACATTATACATACTCTTAAGACATCAGTTTAATATACAGCATATATTGTATTGATTTTCAAACTATTCAGTGCCTTAATAATATTATATATCAGAAACTTAAGAATTTATTTGCATCATTACACTTACAGTAAATGATTTCATACCAATGAGGCCCTATTTTGGCTAGTTTATTTCCACCATTTAAATAGGCAATTATCCACTTAGATGAGCATATATGCATATAGCAATAGTTTTCAGATGAATGTTTTCTTTCCCTTTGATGGTGATGGTCAGAAGAGGGGCTGCAGTGGGATGACAGTAGGGTGTGGGGAAAGCAGAGAAGGGAAAAGTGCATGGGGTAAAGGCGGGAAAGCCAGATGGCCAGGATGAAGGACTGAAGCTGGGATGACTGGCATCTGAGGAGGAGCAACAAAAGTTGGCTGGTTCCCAGGACAAAGCCTTGGTCCTACTGGTCCTACTGAGATCTGAGGTAACGATGTTCTGGTGAGAGCTGGGACTTGGGAAAGAAACTGTTGGTGTGGTTGAAGCACTTTAAATGTTCCTGCGGCTGCCGCTGCCGCTGCGGCTGCAGCGGCTGCCGCATGCTGCTGCAAAACAGTGTGGTGGATAGTGGTTACAGAGGTAGAACATAAGGGCTGCTGCAAAGGCAGAGGCTGCAGAGGTGTGCTAGGGGGCGGGAGGGCAGCTGGAGGAAAAGTAAATTTGACCTTGTTGGCCAGCATATTCGCGGGGATGATGTGCTGGTAGACCTCACATGGTAGATTTTTGAATTTGTCATGGTTTTCTATCGGGATCAATAATGCTTGTTCTGGTAAAGCTAATGGAGCCAGGATTTGCTCTGTTGTTACAAAGGTATGACCACTGACATGTGCTTCTTTGAATGGTAGTGGTGGTTGTGCGTTAAGGATTCCTGAATTAAAACGCAGCCACTCAGTTGATGCCTCATTCATCTTTCCTTGTGGAGGGACTTCGGCCAGTTCATAATGGCAAAGGTATGATTTAGGTCGGGACTGTCTAGAGTTTCTTTCAATATTAGGCACCTTGTAAGGAATTTGCTTTTCATTAACATCTCTATTCTCACTTCCTTCTTTGTGTTTAAGCAAGGTATTATTAATTTCTTCTTTTGTTGGGGCACTGGCTACATAGACAGATGTCGTGGGCTCGTTGGAAATCTCTGGCAATTCACCAGGAGTGGTATCCATCACTAAGGGCTCAGTTTCTCCACTGATTTCAGAAGGAAGGGGACTGCTAGGGTGCAGTTTATTTTCTACTCGGTCTGTTTGTTCCAAGTTTCTTTCGACATTTGCAATTTCTTGTGGTTTAATTTCCTCTTTTTTATCTTCACTTATTAACTCACCCTGGTAATGTAAGGAAGAATTGCCTTTCATGGGATAATCTGTATTCTCTTTCAGTTCCAAAGCTTCAAATCCGGTGTGGAATCTGCTTCTTTTTCTCCTCCTTTTCCTTTTAGGCTTACAGGGAGCAGAAGCACGTGGTGGCCTCAAAAATTCTTCTGGTAAATAATTCTGTCGATTTAAACTTTCATCTGAAGAACAAGAATGTGAATATTGTCTACGTTTTCGATGGGATCTTTCTGATTCATTAATAAGAGAATTATAACCTCTTTTAACAGCCTGATTCTGACTCAGGCATTTCATGTCATTTGGGAGAACCAGGCATCTGTGATCCTGACTACAGCTGGACATTTTGGCTTTCCAATTACAGTAAGTTCTGGAATATGTCAAATTGTGTTTCCCAGGATGTATCATTGTTGGATTGGATTTTCCATTTAAAACAATTGAGTTCTTTTTACAGTGGGTTTTAGAACTGACAGCATCATCGTTATTGTATTCACTGCTCCAGGTTTTACATATTTCTTCATTTGCACTTAAGTTTGTAGATGCTGATTTGGCCCTTTTATCAGGGAGTTGATATGAGTCCCATAATTGCTCTGCAGCTAAATACTCCTTTTCAGTAATTGTTTCCAGTAGATTTTTCCTAGTTGTATCAGTGTAACTATTTTCCATTTCCATTTTGAAGTGAGTTTCTGATTCTTTGGTTTTCTCCCCACTATGATGTTGACATAACCTCCTTCTTTTTTTCTTTCTTCTACTTTTATGGAACCAGTGTTCATGAGTATCTTTTAACCTCATTTTGTTGTATTTCTCATCTACAGTATCCTGTTTTATTTGATTTTTAGTAAGATTATATTTTTTTGTTTTTCTGATCCTACAGGAAATATTTTTATACCTCTGATCTGTATTCTCATTTTTTCCAGAATCACAAGTATTGGAGAGAGTATTATCATCAGCTAAAAGAGGAGTGACTTGGGTGTATTCATTTCTGCGACCTCCAATTTCATAATCAGTGAGTCCTGCAGTAGATGTGTCCTTGCAATCTAAGACTGGTCTCTTGCAAATGTCTTCTCCATTCTGCTGGGAATAAAGATCATTTAAGGGCAGTTTATTTTTATCTAGATTGTTGTTTAATTTAGTGGACTTGAAGTCAAAACAGAGAGGATTACAGCTATAGGAGATTGATGGTTGAGTAGTTGTGTAAGTCAGCATTTCTGACGGCCACTGGAGAACTGTGGATCTGTCTTTGTTAAGAACTGGTACAAATGGCTCACTTGGTCTTTTATATGGATCTGTTTTTTTATGTAAGCTTCTGTTATCTTCTTCAGAATTAGAAGGGGCCAACATCTCAGGGCCATGATTTTTATTTTCAACTTCAATTACGGATACATCATTGTCCTTAACATTTTCCTCAGTTGTAGCTTGCAAAGATATGCAATCATTAGCCATGTCAAGAACTGTGGATTTATTTCCTAACAACTCAGAACTATTATCACTCATAGATATGTCTTCATTAATAATAACATCTTCCTGTAATATTTGGTCTGCCAATGGGACTGAATTTTGGCAACTGTCTGCATCAGAAGATAAAGGAAGCTGAAACTGGTAAAATGAAGGTAATAATAATGCATCTTGTTCACTAGAAACTTCTTTCATCTCTTGAGTTTGAGCAGTTTCTTTGTCAGTACACATTCCCTCTGGTATATGAAAAGAGTTAGCTTTCTCCTCGGAACCCAAAAGCACATCTGTTGGTGAAGATAGTTGAAGATGACAAGCACCGGGGACAAATCTACTTTTTCTGCTAAATCCTTTTTCCACAGAGGCATCATCATTGTATTCAGAGAAGGCTGCAGCTGAGGACTCCAGCTTCACAGATGCTTTCTTTGGAAATGCAAAAGAAAAGCCAATTTTGTGTCTGTGAAGTCCCTGGGCTTGATCTCCACGTTGGTTATTTTTTGCTGTATAATTACCTGCGCTTTCTGGGTCTGTAGTAACAGTGGTAACATCTTTAGCACTCTCTTCACTGTGAATCAGAGTATATTTGAAATCTTCCTGGTTATTAACTGAATCCACAACAACTCTTCGGGAAATTTCATTACAATTTTCTCGCACAGTAACAGTTGTTGACTTGAACATGGGGCCACTTCCAGGAGCACTACACAAAAAATCAAAAGTGTGTATTAGATAGGGCATTTTGAGAAAAATATTCAAACACTTAACACCTTAGAAATGTCATTATAAGATTTTTTTTTCAAATTTGTAAATCTTTATAAGAGAATTACTTTCATTTGGTACAACTACCTTCCATAGTGCCACAATTTCATTTAGTTATTGGTTATTTGGGGGGATAACTTGGAGATGCTGTCTTGAGGTTACTTTTATAGCTATCAACAACAATGTCAAGGACATTCCTACGCTCCTAACCAATGCATTCTGACCAAGATTTTTTACCCTTATGGCCTCTTCAGTGACATTTTGGAGTGTTGTAGAATTCTCTAAAATGAAATTACTTTTAATTCACCAATACTTATCATAATTGATACTGTGTGGAGAATATGAAGGAAATTAAGAAAAAACCCTCACTCATGACTTTAGAAGGGCTAGGGATTCAGTTCAACAATTCACTTCAACCAACCTCCACTGAGAGTTTACCACAGGCCAGGTGGTATGGTGTAATGCAAAAATGACTAAAAGACAATAATAGCTCAATGAGAGCTTTGAGTCTTTTGGAATTGCTATTCTTAATATTTAAAAATTACCCTGAAGTTATCAATTATATAATAATATACAGTAGATGCAAGATAGAAGACTGTTGACTTAAGATGTAATTTCTATTTATTTGGCATTACAGTATATCGTATATAGTGAGTTCTGACTACAAGAACTAAACTGTTCAGCACATAAACAAGGAGCTACCTAAACATCGTCTTTACCCTAACAGAATCAAGCTGTGCAAAACTTCCCATGCTACTCTCAAATGTTAGTTGCTTAGAAGTCATAAATGGCCCCCAATTTTTTAAATTGAATATTTCCTTTAATCTCTAATACGATGGACTGTTTCATTGCCTTGTTTGATAGTAAGAAACAACACTCCTAGTCTGCATATCTTTAGAGGCACCCACTTAATGGGAAAATTGTGTATGTGCGTGTGTGTGCATGTATAATGTGAAATATATACTGTATACTTAGGAAAATAATTTAGATAAGAAGTGTTGCTTTTTTTTTGTACATAACTTATTATTAACTCTAGTTCTTTTAATATATTAGAATTTACATTTGCAAATGCCACTTATAGCATATTCAATTACATAGGTCCTATGATTCTCCATAACATAAACTTACGCTTGTATAATTTATCATTTATTATCAAACAGAGTAAAAACTTCTGGTTGGTGTAATTGAACAGCAGTTATGTTTGATTTTAATCCTATAGGATTCCAGCTACATTTAAATTGATTTTGATTTTTTCTAAATTTGATATCCCAAACAATCTTTTGATATATCAATATTCCCTAACAGTATTGGTACCAAATAGATTTGGTATAACATAGCTTTGTTTTAGACAATAATAAGAGAATCCTATTTAATCGGAGTGCATGAGGAAGGACACTCTAAAAAGCGGTCTTCTTTTCATAATGTAGCCCTGGCCTAAATTGTAAGTTCTGAATTGTGACACTATAGCTGCTCTGTTAGAAGCAGGACAAAGTATAAGAGCTGTGAACTTCTAGCAGTCCAGTTTTTGTTATTTACAGCAAAATTAACTTTGACCTGCCTCTGAAATGCACAAGTTCTTCTTGACCTTTATTATTTTTATAATTGCAAAGAGAATTTTAAACAAAAGTTTCCAAATTTTCAATTGAAAAAATAAGTTCCTCTTAAAACTCCTTCATATCAAAGGTCATAAGATAGTGCTTTGGTCTCTTCTTCAATCAAATATTTTGAATTTCCACCAAGAAATAGAATAATTTTCCACTAAGATAGCATAAACAGTAGAATAATATGAAATTTACTTCTTTACAAACTAAAATTATAGTAATTTTGGCTTTTTATTGAAATGTGCATTAAACAGGTGTTTGCATAAAATTCAAATTCAAATCACTGTTTACAACCCACAGAAAGCCATGACAATGTGAGTGTCTTATTCTGGGTACAGAAATAAATAAATCTGTACCCTTGATTTCTACATCCCTTTTTGTTTTAGGGTCATTATATTTTAAGAAAACTTAACATTTCATTGGCCACTCACCATACAGTTTCCTTTCTTAGCTCGGCCAGCTTGTGCAGGCGTTGGAGGGCCTTTTCCTGTTTTCTTTCATCTTTCCTGGATTTAGATGCTACATTTCGAGCAAATTCCCTTTGTTTCAGTTCTTTGAGCCTCTATTAAAAAATATGGAAATGATTAATAGTATTTGACTGTATGGCAATTTGAAAGTTACTATTGTTGATATTGTTGGAATTTCAGAATACATCCTCTTCAACCTCATCTAAGGAAAATACAACATTTGTGATAATCCACTTCTGACAAAAGCATTTTCTTGCACTTTTGGCTTATGAAAATGCCAAAGCATATTATTACATTATATGAAAAGATATACCTATGCCTTAGGTGAATTGGAATTGAAAACTTTCATTTCTGTTTAATGATTGTTTCCTGCAAAGGTTCTCTGCCTAATTCAGGTGAAGCATTGGAGTCTTATAAACCCCTAATTTTCAAACAAATGCAATTAGCTTTTGTGTTTCAGTTATACATAATAAATTCCATCATATTTTATATGTCTATATTAGAAAGGTATCTGGTCCTTCTCATATTTTCGAAGATGAATAAACGTCTTATGTTAATCCATAAAGCAAATGATTTCCAACTTACATGATTTAAAACAATCCCTCCCCTCAAATATCAGGTGTGTTTCCCAAATAATTCAGTATCTGGGAAGAAAATTAATAGTGTTTTTCTGAAAATTCTTTTTACATTGCGCATATTTTTCACCTGTACTGAAAAAGCTCCTTTTCTGGCTTGAAGGCCAGAAACAGAACACACCAACTTGGATAGAATTGATAAATAGCCATGAATGTGACATGATTTAAGAGAAACCGAAGTGGTCTCATGCCCCAAATATTTTCGCTATAGACTTTCACAGAGCCACAGTTATTAAAAATGATTAAAACTTCATTTTATTCTCATGAAAGCCCATGTTGTTATGCAGTTGTGATATGTCAGAGTCTTAGTGTAGCACTCTATGAGAATAAAACATATACTAATCACATTTTTATGAAGTGATTGAGCAAAGTCGTAATGAGTATCTTACAAATATACACTGATGCATGCCAAGGGCTCAGAACAACACCCAGTATGTAAAACGTCTGCTTAGCCAATATCTATTGATTTATGCATAAATCACTTATGCATTGTGATTTAGAAATGTTCCTTCTATCTTGCAAAAAGTCTGATGAAATAATATTAGACACGTGGTGATCCTGGATTGTATCTGCTTAATTTCACCTACATAGTACCATAGCTTAAGCTTCAAATAATTCCTAATATTTTAATTGATGGGATTTATATAAGATGTGTGGGTGTATCTGTGTGTAATATATACATGAGATTATTCTAGAATAATTATTTTAAAATAATACAAAGATATTTTGAGAGTGCTCATTTGCCCTGGCAGATTTGTGAAAAAGGAGTTTATTAAAGAATTAAATTTAGATAAAAAGTAGACCATATCATAAATATCTAAACTGTACAAATATTTCATAGAAAGTAAAATTTTAATATCATTACTCTGATATGACTATTAAAAGTGGTTACAATTTTATAATATGCATTAAATAATTTATTTATTTTTAAAAGTATATCTAGGATTAGAATATAATAGGTAAATAAAGTTTTACTTCTAAATGTTAGATATCTATTATTTTGGTCATCTCTATTTCTTAAAATCTTGAAGCAATATCAAGACTCATTCAACAGACAATTATTGAGCATTAGCAACAGGCATGCTGTTAAATGGCTGAGTTTTTTTAAAAGATTAAAGAGAATGTTTTTATTTTTGTCTGGTGTGTATCTGTGTATCTGTGACTGTATGTGTAGGCAAGTGTGTGTGACTGTGTGTTTACATGCATTTCGCAGCAATAGGGAGAGAACACACACTGAAATCGATAATGGCAATCATTGGTTGAGGTACTCTTATTGTGCCATATTAGGACCAAAGAGGGGTGCCCAAAAATTCACAAGGAAGGCCACCTGGGAAAGTGGTATCTGGTCTGGGTCCTGAAGGATACAAGAAGAATTAGCCTGAAGAAGAAGGGTTGGATGTTGAGGGTGGGAGGATATTTCAGGGAAAATAAATAACTTTGTATAAACACGGAAATAGAAGAGTGTACATTATAAAAAAAACAAAAAAAAATGCATGTAATGGCTACAGCAGAGTGTATATGCAGAAATGAGGAAAATTGATGAATTATAGGGTCCAATCAAATCATGGGAGATCCTGTCTATCATATTACAAAACAATTTCAATTATATGAAATGCCAAAACTTTCACTATTTACTGTTTCAAATTAACCATTATGATTTGAATTAATCCGTTTCCATTGACATAGTAGTTAAATATCAAGGAGTCTGTCAATTATCAAATGACAGTACTGCTGTGTGTTGTCTGTGATGTAACTGAATGATAGACACTACTGAAATCAGCCCTAAATGCTGATTTAGAGAACTGTGTATATTTAGAATGTAAATATTGTTTTAGTCTTCTAGAGGTTGTCAAGAAGTACCAAGCTACAATCAATTGTTCCTACGGATCTCAATCTCACTCTATGTGCAACTAATTCTCTTATCTCAGTGACAGACTTCCTGATATCAAGGTAAATGATAATACTTAGGGACTATTCAGCTGTTGAGCTTATAGGCATGGCCAAATACTTTGGTTAGTTTGTGGCTAGAATTCATGTGTCTTAATATCGTTTCTTGTATTTTTATGCAGCAAAAATAAAGCCCTTTTCATATTTTATTTCTAGTAGAATAATTTTGAAAGATAAATAATATAAACCAAATCAACTTTTTTCCGAGAATGCCAAATGGAAAGAAAACTTAAGTTCCACACAAATAAATATACAAGATAAGACCTGTGAGGCTTAGGGAAATATCAATGCTATTTCAAAAGCTTCCTAAACAATTTATTGAGAATCACTCAAAAGAAATCTAGTGATAAATGTCAAGACAGGAATGGCAGTCAGCAAGAATTAGAAAATCAGAAGAATGTTCAAAGGAATTTGTGGAAAGATGTGGTCTAGCTGCTGTATTACAAAAATTATAATGCACATTGACGTACAATTCAATACGTGCTTTGGAATTATGCAAGTAGAGAACGGAAAAACATAAAGAATCAATATTCTTTGATTATACCACTATCTTAGAAGGCCTACTTTACTTTCCCACTGATTTACTTTTATTAGTTTATAGACAGCCAAAATGTCATAGGGCAACATAGGTCATTGATCCTCAGATGTGGTCTCAGGAAACCTACGGAGTTGGATGGTTAGGGAAGTTATGATGATCTTGGCCTCAGGTTAGTGGATGGTATTTAGAGACTGGCAAAGTTGGTTAATCAATACGAGACGGACAGGGGAGAGATTACCATTTAGATAACTCAGTAGTTTGTGCTTAAATATTTGGGTAAATTACATTGTTTTACAATTGAAACCAAACTTTTATGAATGTTCTCAAATCTATATTTTGTACACCTGTCTAATTACATTCAAAAATAGGTTTCCAAAAGCAGAGCTGCTGGAATGAAAGGTATACTTGCTCTCTTTTTGAGGTTCTAAACCTATCACCATATTTGTTCACCTTCCAACAGTATTTGAGATTGTATACATATCCAATGTTGCATAGCATCACTCAACTTTTTAATTGATAGTCCATAGGTGATATATCATTAATGTTTGGCCTATAATTCATTTGATTACTAGGAAAACTGGAATATTTTTACATACATTACCCATCTGTATTTCTTCATTTAGAATGAACATCATTCCTTAAAATGTATTAAGCAGTATTTTATACACTACTTTGAGTCTGAAAATAAACATACGCGCAAACAAGGTTTGCATTATTATCTGTAGTTAAAGTAGACAAAACTGAAGCTAAGCAAATTTTGGGGACTTGTCCAGAATCACATGCAAGTGGTAGAAATGGGACAGGAATCAGAATTTCCTGGGACATTTCCTGTGATCTATCTCCCATATTGACTGTGCGCTATGCTATTCAAGCTGTCTAACTCTTTAGGTCAAGCTGATCTGACTATGATGCTTATATTCATTTATCTTTCAGCCCGTATTCATTAAGTGCTCCTTATGTGCCAGCAGCTATTCTAGGCACAGTTGATATATATGTGACAAAGCTTTGCTTGTTTCATGAAATTTTCATCATAGCTGAGAGAGACAGACATTAAAACATATAAGTTAGTGGTATAGCATAGCAGATAATGAAAAGCACTGTGGCTGAAACAAAACTAAGCAGAGAGGGCATGTGGTGAGGGGAAGGATAGCAATTTCAAAGAGAGTGATTAGGGAAGGTTTTATATTAAGTTAATTTTCTATTTCTGTTTAACAAATTGCCACCACTTAACACCTTAGAACAGCATACATTGATTATCTCATGGTTTCCATAGGTCAGTATGTCTGTCCTTTGCTCAGTCAAGGTGTTAGCCAAGCTGTATTCTCATCTGGAGAACTGTCTTGGAAAAAATCATCTCCCAAACTCCCTAAAGATGTTGGTAGAATTCCTTTCCTTGTGGTTGTAGGATTGATAGCCTCGGCTTCCCACTGACTGTCAGTCAAGGCCACTCAGCAGCTAGAGGCTGCCAGCAGTTTCTTGCCCCAGGGTCCACTCACAAGCCCTCTTACAACATGACAGCTTCTTCAACATCAGCAAGGAAGTCTCTCTCTCCGTTGTGCTGACTTAGTCTTATATAACATAAAATCTATGTAAAACAACCAAATCAACAGAGTGACACCTCATCACTTTTTTTCATATTTTATCAGTTAGAAACAAGTCACAGATTCCATCCACACTCAAGGGAAGGGGATTATATAAAGGCAGGACTCATTGGGGATCACCTTAGGGTGTGTCCTCCATAGAAAGCCTCATTGAGAAGGTGCCATTTGAACAAAGGCTTGTAAGAGGTGAGGAACAAGCCAAAAAGATATGTCAGGAAAAAAATCTCCAGGCAGAAAGAACAACCAGAATAAAAGTAATAGTGGATTGCAGGTCATTTTTGTTTTGATCATTGCTCTTTATCACAAGTTAGCACTGATGCTCCTTAGCTGCAAGTTTATAAAGGGTGGGGAAAAGAAGAATTATCTGAACCACAACACTGGGCAAGTGACAGCAGATAGAAGAAGAGAAAACTTGGGCCTTGCTTGCAGGTGGTTCTGTACAATATGCAGGCACCACCCGAAAGCAGACAGCTACAGTGCTATAGGCCTTTTCTGGAAAAGCCCTGGAGGACAGAGATGAAGGGGAATCCTCCCAGTGGACAGAATTTTGAGCAATGAACCTGGTTGTTCATTTTTCTTGGAAAGAGAAATGGCCAGAAGTGAGATTATATACCAATTGATGGGCTGTGGCCAACGGGTTGGTTGGATGGTTAGGGACTTGGAGGAACATGATTGAAAATTAGTGACAGGGAGGTCTAGGGAAGAGGTATGTTGCTAGATCCTTTTGAGTGGGCTAAAAACTTGAAGATATTCGTGTCCATGTGAATGCTCACCAAAGGATCACCTCAGTAGAGGAGGATTTTTATAAACAAGTGCATAGGATGACCTGTTCTGTGGATACCAGACAGCCTCTTTCCCCAGCCACTCTTGTCATTGCCCAGTGAACTCATGAACAAAGTGGCCATGGTGGCAGGAATGGAGGTTATACATGGGTTCAGCAACATGAACTTCTATTCATCAAGGGCCACCTGGCTATGGCTACTGCTGAGTGCCCAATCTGCCAGCAATAGAAACCAACAGTGAGCCCCCATTATGGCACCATTCTCGGGGGTGATTAGCCAGTTACTTGATGGTAGGTTGATTACATTGGGCAGCTTCCTTCGTAAAGAGGGTGGTGCTTTGTTCTTTCTAGAATAGACCCTCACTTTGGATACGGACTTGCCTTCCCTCCATGCAATTCTCCTGCCAAAACTATGATCAGTGGACTTACAGAATGGTTTATACACCCTCATAGTATTCCACACAGAATTGCTCCTGATCAAGGAACTCACCTGATAGCAAAAAAAGTGTGGCAATAGGCCTATGCTCATGGAATTCACTGCTCTTACCATGTTCCTTACCATACTGAAGCAGCTGGTTTGATAGAACAGTGGAATGGCCTTTTGAAGACTCAGTTATACCTTTGGCTAGGTGGCAATACCTTGCAGGACTGGAGCAAGGTTTTCTAGGAGACCGTATTTGCTCTGAATGAGAGTCCAGTATATGGCGCCAGTTCTCTCATAGCCAGGATTGAAGGGTCCAAAAATCAAGGGGTGGAAATGGAGGTGGCACCACTCACTATTACTTCTAGTGATTCACTAACAAAATTCTTGCTTCCCATACTCACAACTTATGCTCTGTTGAGCTAGAGGTCTTAGTTTCAAATGGGGGAATAATTCCACCAGGAGACACAACAATGATTCCATTGAACTGGAAGTTAAATCTGCTACCTTGCCACTTTGGGCTCCTCATGCCACTGAATTAACAGGCAAAGAAGGGAGTTACAGTGCTGACTGAGAGATTGATCTTGATTACCAAGGGGAAAAGGGACTGCTACTCCACAATGGAGGTAAGGAAGAAATCTGAAATACAGGAGATCCCTTTTGATGTCTCTTAGAATTTCCATACTGTGTGATTAAAGTCAATGGAAAATTACAGCAATCAAATTCAGGCAGTATTACTAATGGCCCAGACCCTTCGAGAATGAAGGTGCTTGCTGAGGGCAAAGGGAATGGGTAGTAGAAGACAGTTATAAATACCAAGTTTGACCACATGACTAGTTAAGACATGAAAACTGTACTTGTCATGAGTATTTCTTCCAAATTTTATGATGAATGAATATAATTTTATTCATATAATAGTATAATATATACCCTTATTTTCTTTCCTCCTTTATCCTTTTATCATACAACATAAGATGTATTGACTTTGCATCATAGTATTTAAGTTGTAGGATATGAAGTAGAAGAGTAAACATCACCCAAAGACCTTGCATCCTCTTCTGGGGAATGAGTTAGTGAGTTTCTGGTTGTATATAGGATAGTTGTATCACGTTAGGAAGAATACGACCTGTTCCTGTTTTTATTTGGAGATTAAGCATGGTTAAAGGAGATGTCTATGGGCAGCAACTTGACAAGGGGTAGACTTGTGATGGTTAACTGTATATGTCAACCTGGCTAAACCACAGTAGCCAGATATTTGATCAAACACAAGTCTAGATGTCACTGTGAAGAAACTTTTTAGATGAGATTAACATTCATATCAGATGAGTAATCAGATTTACTCACTAAATCCTTGTAAAGCGGATTATCTTCTATAATACGGGGAGATCTCATTCAGTTGAAGGCCTTAAGAGATAAGACTGAAGTCCCTCTGGAAGAATTATACCTCCTTCAGCCTTCCCACTTGAGCCAGCAACATCAACTCTTTCCTGGTTTTCTAGCCTGGCGGCCTGCCCTGCAGATTTTGGACTTGTCGGCCAATTGTGTGAGCCAATTCCTTAAAATAAATCTCTCTCTCTCTCCTGCTCTCTCTCTCTTCCTGTCTCTCTCTCTCCTCCTCCTTTGAATTGTCTTTTCTCTTTTGTCGATGATCAGGTGATCATATTTGTGTGGGTCTATTTCTGGGCTCTCTATTCTGTCCTATTGATCTATTTGTCTATTCTTTCATCAGCACCGCACTATCTTGATTACTGTAGCTTTATAGTAAGTCTTAAAGTCAAACAATGTACACATACACCCCATATATATATATATATGTACACACACACACACACACACATCCATGCCTCCTATTTGTTCTGTTTCTCTGGAGAACCCTGACTAATACAGGTTTTCGCCAGAGGATGGGTAGTCTAGTAGTGAATCTGTGATGAACACAGCAAATTGTGTTCACTTTCTCAATTACGTCTTTTTACTTTATTAATGGAATTCCAATTTGGGGGGAACAGAAAGATACTCAAGTACAGTAATAAAAATGCCAGCCTCCTTTGTGAATAAGAGTGACTCTGTGATACTGTCCTCACTAATTTCATTGTAAGCAGACGTCTCTGAGGAGGATATCCCTAAAAAAAAAAAGTGAAGTCTCGTTAGAAGAAAAATTCCCTTTCTGTTGTTTTAGCCATGATATTAGCTTCCTACCCGTTTTTAAAATTTAAAATTGTGAATTTTAGATGGGCAGCAGCTATCTCAATTGTAAGGCTATCAGTTTGGCAGAGAAGGCCCAGATGCTAAAGATAGCAGAGACAAAAATAGAAAGATTCCTGTTCTCTAATAGCATCACTGAATAACTGCATCATCCGAGGACTGATTACTTATGTAGTTTGGGAAAAACATAAAGTAAAAGCCAACTCTATTTGTGTTTTCCCTTATTTGCAGCTGAATGTAATCTTAATTTACATACCCATTTACTAGATGTGTGACTGGATAATTCACTTTATATTCTTTGACTTCTGTCTCCCCAGATGAAGATGCTGATGATATCTAAAATTCCTTCCAGTTTTGACATTCTCAGATCTGTGTTTTCAATACCATCTTTTAAGATGAGTTCAGTTGGTATTAAATAAAATGGATATTTAAAGATTTTATTTTTTCCTTTTTCTCCCCAAAGCCCCCCGGTACATAGTTGTATATTCTTTGTTGTGGGTCCTTCTAGTTGTGGCATGTGGGACGCTGCCTCAGCGTGGTTTGATGGGCAGTGTCATGTCCGCGCCCAGGATTCGAACCAACGAAACACTGGGCCGCCCGCAGCGGAGCGCGCGAACTTAACCGCTCGGCCACGGGGCCAGCCCCATAAAATGGATATTTAGAACAATTATAAGACCTACCTTGTTAAGTGTTTTCCCTATTATAAGTAAATGCCTTGCTCCTTTGAATTGTTCCAATACTTCTGTTCCCCGTTTCATATTTCTTAGTAAGTTAATAAATTACCCATTTTTACTGTTTCCAGAGGCTCAAAATTTCCTTTGAATTCCCAAGAGTTGTTTCTATCAAGAACTATTTTCAAAGGTTTTTGGAAAATCTAAGTATGCTTTCCATCTTATATAGAAGTAGTACCCTCGAAGAATTACAAGTCAATCTCCGTCTTTATTTCCTGAATCAATTTATCTCTCTTAGAAGATACTATGCAGTGGGTTCTTTTAGAATGTTAGCAAATACGTTTCTTCAGAGAAGGCTAAGATATTCAAGTGAATGGTATCACACTTCAATGTGTAATTTCCTCCTAGCCATTATTTAATCAATGGCTTTACGCTGAGTGACGCTGTGGAAGAGTCTTTTTAAAATTTCTTTTCCTATTACTATCACGAATATGTATCATTTGGACATTTCTCATGGCAGCTTTAAAAGTATCTAATCTCTTAATGGCATATCAGATCGGAACAATATCTTTCCCCAAGGCCTCTCATTCTTTAGATTCCATTAACTCAAGTTTCTCTTTGTGGACAAAAACTCATTCTAGTTCTAATATAAAAGTCTTTGCAATCTGTATGTGTTATGTCTAAAACTGATTTTCCCACCATTCAGTTCATTTTCTTAAGTGCTGGATCAGAAGTGTCTCGTGCATTGTAAGTGCTCATGAATGCTTGTCAAATTGAATTGGCACAGAATGGCGGTGATTAACTTCCTCATACAATAGGAGGCTTTGAAAATTTGCTAACAAAAATCTCAATAAGATTTTTGGTAGTACAGGAAAAGCAATGAAAACTCAAGTATAAGAAATATTGACACGTTTGTTTTAAAAAACACACAAACAATTTGAGTGGCCAGAAATTGAAGAATAGTTAAGAAGTATGGTTCAATTTTATAAGCAAATACTATGCAGCTACTCCAACATTGCTAAGAAGTGCAAAATATTAGGAATACTGTTATATTATAATGCTCTTTTAAAAAATAGAAACAGAGTAAAAATGCCAGAAGATACACAAAATGTTAATGATATTTCTTTTTGTAAGGTAAAATCAGAAGAACTGTCCTTTTATTGTATTTTCCTTTTATTGTTTATTTTATAAAATTTTATTTTCTGGTATTTTCCCTTTTTTTCTTACTTTCATATTTTACTTTAAGAAGAGATTTTTAATCTAGTTGAATCTGGTCTATTTAAAATCATTGGCATAAAATCTACTATATTGTTTTCTTTTTCATTTTTCTTTTTTTAATAAATAAGCATTGTACATTCCAGAATTGCTTTTCACTTGAACATTGCAGGCACCACCTAAACTCCTGGCATAATCTAATCTAGAAACAAGTTCAGGCTAAAATGCATAGCTCTCTGGTCCCTGTGAGAGGGACAAGCCCACGGCCAGTGTAATTTACAATGCCTGGGGTTAAAATAATATCTGACCTAATAACTATAGAGATTTCTTAGAGGTTTTCAGAAGACTCCTGAGAACTACAGGCATATTTAAGGGACATTATTTATGGCCACTTTGTCCTCAAGAAAATGTAAGGTATATCCAGGAGGCTGGATTTTCTGTATTCAGTTGAGTACATTACTATCCAAAATACAATTAGAATTGGAGATATATCCAGAAAATTGCCCAAATTCTACACACTATTTCTGTGGTAACATGTTGTTAACTTTAGTTTCCCTGTAAATTTATGTCTCCAGTACCAAGTCTATATGAAGACCGTATTTATAATGGAAAAATTATGAGTTTGGGAATATTTCAAAGGATGGAATTTGACCCCACCATTTACTGCCTGTGTGACCTTTAGTGATCCTTTCTCAATTTATAAAATGGAGAAGAAAATACCTCTGTAAAAGCACATATACTTCCTACCACTCAATAAATATCAGCTTCTTCTCCTCCTTATTCTAACCCTAACATGAAAAGGTAGAATTCTAGGTATTGTGTACACATTTCATTTGAGATTGGGTTCACGAGGACAGAGGCTACTTTATCTTGTAAACCTGGACAAAAATTCTTTTTCAAAACTAGTAATTAATCAAGTGGCATAATTATTTATAGAAGTAAATATCAGAAATATCTTGAGTTAAACCAGTTTAATGTGTAAATATTAAAAGGTATGCTTTTATTAATAGACATGATATTTCATTTGTGGAACACACAGATACCAAGTGCATTTCTGAAAGTAGAAGATATTTTCAAATGTACTTTACATCTTATATTTTAGAAGGTCATCATATTTCTTTATGTTAACTTGTCAATTTGATCATGTATTTATTTTGCAGTAATGGTCTATATATGTATGTTTTAAGAAATTAAAAATAAATTTATAAAAACACGTATGTAGCAAATATTTTCTTTTGCTTATTTTTATATAAATCATTAAAAATAAGTGCTCTCAATAGCTAATTATAAAGAAATGAATTTGTCTTCTTAATTTATCTGGTAGTTCTGCTAAATTTTCTTAATGAAACCAGCTGAGATTGAGCCAGTATTACTTTATTGTTGTTTTCTGTTGAAAACAGACTTGTCCCTGATAAAGCAGTACAATCGTACACAGATGAGTTCTAAATTTTTTTATTAGTTTTTTTCTAATAAAAAAAGCAGTTTATACGGGGCCAAACTGGTGGCTTAGTGGTTAAGTTCACATGCTCTGCTTCAGCGGTCCAGGGTTCACAAGTTGGGATCCTGGGGGACGACCTACACACTACTCATAAAGCCATGCATGGCAGCATCCCACATACAAAATAGAAGAAGGTTGGCACAGATGTTAGCTCAGCAACAATCTTCCTCAAGCAAAAAGAGGAAGACTGTCAACAGATGTTAGCTGAGGGCCAATCTTCCTCGCAAAAAAACCCAAAAATCAGTTTATAAATTAATAAGTTTAAGAGTTTGGGTAGCTTCCAAAGGAAGTTTTGTATAAAAATTGCAAATTATGGAGTTATAAATATGAAAAAAAGAATGGTGGTGACATTTCACTTCCAAAAGCTGATGTTAGCTGTCAACTTGTTCAAAGTCACAGAACAAAGGCAAGTGATGTTTGTTATCTTTATTTTTATGACTCCACTACTGATCTGACCTTTTACGGGATATCTATTTAAAAATAATTCACATTAAACTAAAACAACAGAACGGCAACTTGCATTCTGTGCATAACCTAATTTTGTGCCATCAACGAAACAGTATAAAGAGTTGTCTGTCTATTAGAAATATATATTTTACTAAGTAAATGAAGTACCTTTAATAAAGAAAATTTTCTATATTGTTTCCTCTTTGGATATAATATGTGGAACTCTTTAATTGTAGCGGTTTTAATGAAGAGTTGTCTTTCTAAAGTCTGCTAATCTTAATACATGATAAAACCTATTGTTCTATCCTAGTTCTAACGATGGGTCCCTGTGGTGGACAGAATAGCAATCCTCCTAAGATGTCTGTATCCTAATCTCCAAACCTGTGAAGATGTTATTTTGTATGACAAATGGACTTTGCAAATGTCATTAATTTAAGGACCTTGAAATGGGGATATTTTCCTTATCCAGGTGGGTTAGATGTAATCATAAATGTCCTTATAAATGAAAGAGGAAGCAGGAAAGTCAGAGTCAGAGAATGAGAGAAGAGAGGTGGAAAAAGAGAGGGAGAGAGAGATTTGAAAAGGCTACCCTGCTGCTGTTGGCTTTGAAGATGGAGGAAGGGGTTGAGACCCAAGGAATGAAGGCGGCCTCTCAAAGCTGGAAAAAGCAGGGCAATGGCTTCTCCTCCAGAGCCTCCAGCTCTGGAAGAACATAGCTATGCTGACACTCTGCTTTTAGAACATCTGACGTCCAGACCTGTAAGATACATTTGTGTTGTTTTAAGCCAGTAAACTTGTAGTAATTTGTTACAGCAGCAGGTAGGAAACTAATACCATACCAAAGACAATCATTTTCTAGTAGAAACTTGCCATAATAGGAGAATACGAGGTGTTTCAGGAAAAGATGAAGTTTAAGTCAAAAGATTGATCAGGACTCTAGGATTCATTAACAGTTACCTATATGACTTTATAAATCATATTATAGAGAAGTTTGTGTCTTCATTAAATGTGAACTTCCAACCTTTTAGAATCTTTTTGAAAATCAAAATAAAACAACATATATGATAATGTTTCTCAAACTACTAAATGTTGTGTAATTATATGGCATAACTATTGCTATTTTTATTGTTAAGGTAATGAAACCTTTGATAATTTGAATCTGCAAGCCTACAGCTCTAATGGGATTCTTGTATTTTAGAGTCAACAATGTGACATTTTCTGTTAAAATCTTTCCTCCCTTTTAAGGAGGACGTTTAACTTGTTAAAGTGTTTGTCCCTGTGGTGTCACAATTTAATTCAACAATATGGTTTATTTCCTAGATAGAAGACACTATTGAAAGTGCTATGGAGGCAAAGAGATGTATAAAGGAATGCCTGCTAAACTCAGCAACATAAAATTGGCAGAATAAAATATCTCATATATGGGATACAAAGTAATATTTTACAGAAGTGGGAGGTATCATATTTCCCCAAAGGGATTTATGAAGAATTGTAAATAAGCTTTGAGTAATCATTAAAAACAAAACAACAATAAAAAAAAAAACCTTTAAGAGGCAGAATAAAGGACATCACAGGTAGTTTTCAAGTCAGAAACAATAACATGAGGATGTGGAAGGAATGTTTGGAGTTTAACAAAACTAATGTACAATGGTGAGAGAAGGTTAGTTTTTTTATTTCTGTCTAAAAAATCATCACAAACCAAATGGCTTAAAATGACAAACATTTGCTAGTCACATGTCCTTAGGTCAAAAGTTAGGCACACAGTGGCTGTGTCCTGTGCTCAGGGTGGACAAAGCTGAAATCAAGGGGTCAGTCAGACTGAGTTTTCATCTGGAGGCTTGGGGGAAAATATCTGCTTTCAAGTTAGTCCTTATAATCAGCAGGATTCAGTTTTTTGTGGGTGTAGGACTGAAATACCTGTTTCCTTGTTGGCTGTCAGCCAGAGACCCCGCTTAACCACTACAGGCTGCTGCCTTCCTTGTCATCTAGCTCCTGCCACTTTCAAAGCCAGCAACTGAGAATTCCTCATGTGTCAAATGCCCCTCATTTTTCAGATTTCTGACTTCTTCTTAGACAAGTCAGAGAAAACTGTTTTTAAAGGGCTTATGGTATTAGGTCACACAACTGGATAATCTTAAATAAACTAACTTGGGATCTTAATCACATCTGCAGAATTATTTCACGGTAGAAC
This sequence comes from Equus quagga, assembly GCF_021613505.1. NCBI lineage: Eukaryota > Metazoa > Chordata > Mammalia > Perissodactyla > Equidae > Equus > Equus quagga. The sequence goes on along the minus strand of NC_060270.1, from coordinate 122,452,167 downwards.
ATAGATTAATACATAATTGAATAACTGGGAGAAGCTGTGTGCACATAAGGGGCCAGGAGTCTTGAGAGCCCTGGTAGAATCCCACCTACCACAGGAATAAAGCAACATGATATTGAAAGGAAAATGCATTACTCTCAAGGATAGACAGGCTTAAATATTGTGTTAAAATGCCTGGATTCTGTTCTATAATTACGCAGAATTGGGGCAATGATCCTCTTATATATTGTTTTAGGAAGCTTTTAGTAGAAAACTAGCAATTTCAAATGAATTGAAGAATGATACAGAAAATATTTTCCTTCTCTTTCTTTTCAGTGATCAAATAAGATGACAAATATAATTAAGAAAAAGAAAAATAACTCTTCTTCAAACCAAGAAAATGAGACAAAAGTGGACCTAAATGTGTGAAGAAATCCAGATTTATGGAAATCTGAGACTGGAGTGACAGGAAATACAGATAAGGAACATGGCAGTCCAGAACACTGAGGTAAATGTGGTGATTCCAACGGGAAAGGCAGAGAATTTGCAAGCTTGATTGACAAATATAAAAATGATGAGTGAGTCGTGAGGTGATTATCTGCCTAATTTCAAAACTGGACTCTAACAGGTAGACCAATGGATCCCTTCCAGCAAAATAAAGACTTCCCACTTTAGCAATGGAAGGGGCCCATCTCTTCCAGCTAGGTAGTCACCATACAATCACCCCAGATGGAAATATGCCTATAGAGACATTGCATCAATAAACACAAAGCCCAGAGTCTGCACTCCAGTTCAAGGGAGAGACGCACTGGAAACAAATTTATTCATTTTGGCTCTCTGTACTCATCATTCTAGCCCTTCCAGAGAAAAAGATAACACATCACCAGGGGCCGGCTCAGAGGCATAGTGGTTAAGTTTGCCTGCTCCTCTTCCATGGCCCAGGGTTCGTGGGTTTGGATCCCAGGCGCGGATCTACACACTGCTTGGCAAGCCATACTGTGGTGGTGTCCCACATACAAAAACTACAAAAAATAGAGGAAGATTGGCACAGATGTTAACTCAGCAACAATCTTCCTCCAGGAAACAAAGGAAGATTGGCAACAGATGTTAGCTCAGGGCCAACCTTCCTCACCAAAAAGCAAAAAACACATCACCTATAAAGAAGTGACAATGAAACAAGATAATCAGTAACACTGAATGACAGAAAAGAACAACAACAACAAAATGTTGCAGATTTAAATTTCTGAAGAAATTATTTGAATCCAGAATTCTATACTCAGGCACTGGTTGAAAAGAAAGAAAATATTTTAAACATGCCAGAGGAAAACATATTGTTATTTGATTCTCATAAATCTGATCTTTTGTCAGGATAAACCACAGTAAAAGAAAAAGGAATACATAAGAAAGAACAACATGAAATAGAAGAATCAGTGGCAGTTGAGTATTATCAAAAAGAATCAAAGAAAGCTTACAAGAAGTTAAAAGGAAGTCCTTTGAATCTTGAAGGCAGAGACAGTCTCTTTCAAGCAGTAGGATTTAGTAACAAAGGATTACATTCCCTTCTTTATGTGTTCAGTTACCAATTTGGTTCTGTAAAAAACACTGACTCAATCATAATAACATGTATATTGGTGTTGGGCATAAAATGATTCAATATATAAACTGTGCATTAAAGACAATCACAGTTGTAGAACAGAATAAATTTAATGGTATTCTTTTAACGCTTTCAAGTTGTCTACTTAAAAAAAAGCCATGAACTAAGAGAAAAGTTAAAATGCAGGCATACTAAATTCTTTATCTTTTATATCAGTTGGTCAACATATAATGTCTAATGTTGATGAATCAAGAAAGAAAGAAGAAAACATTCTTTAAAGCTACAAAGGAAACTTCTTGGTACCATATGGATTATAGTATACTTAATAAAAATCATAAGTGGATAGGGCAAAGAAAGTGGGAGATAAAAATACTAACTTATTCATTTTTCATAATGAGACAGAGACCAGTCTACAATTAATACATCAATTAAGTATATATAATATTTAAATATATAATTTTAATAAGGAGAACTTTTAAAAATCGTTAAATTTGATTACCTCTTGCATCTGAGAATGAGATGGAGAGATAAGGACAGGATTTTTCTATATAATTCTGGACCATTACATACATTATAATAAAAGTATTTGGCACATTCTATTCACAACGTTCAAACGTGTTTTACATAAAAAAAAACCTCACAAATTTAAGTGGTTGGGATCAAACATTTAAAATGCAATAAAAATAAACTGGAAGATGTTCTATGGACAGAATTTAATTATCTCTATGTAATGCTAACTGTCTTTGTTACCTTTAAATGTAAAATGGCTCTATTTTAAAACCTGGTAAAGACAGAAGGAGATCCATGTCTAAGTTTCAAAGAATACTAATGAACTAATACTACAAAGAATTCTCCATCAGTCCTTGCTTAGAAATGGTGCCGAGACTAAGTCATGACTCAATTAAACTTATTAATGATAGATTAGTTAGAAACCTAGAAATTAACTTTGTCAGCCTTTTTAGAGACAGTTACACAAAAGATTTGAACTTCTTTTAAGCTAATAAAGCTTTTCCTCATTGACTCAAAGGAGTAGATTTTATATCCTTGGAAAAATTAATGCTGTAACCGTGATTGTGACCCTCAATACATATTTACTTTCAAGTGCCAAGCCATGGTCAAAAAATTTAATCAACTGGTTAGCTAGCATCTATACCTCTAAATTATGTAATTGGACAAAGGTTGACAATATGGGACTGGATTCTAACAAACCTTTGTTCAAACTCCCCATTCTACCACTTTTTAAACAGTTTCATCATTTGTAAGATGAAGATTATAAATATATCTACTTGATACAGTTTGGGTTAAAATTAAACTAAAGCACTCAAACTTATAGCACAATTTCTGCCTTAGAGGAAGAGTGTGGAAATGTTCCAAACTTTTATACTACATTTGAAGTGACTTTTATGCTGTAATTGGGTTTTAGTGATTTGTATTTGATAAGCATTAAATCAGATATTTGAATTGCTGGGGGGGTAATAGAAAATAAGGGAAATAGGAGGGGCTGATAAAACCAGAGGAGTACGGATCTGTATAGCAGGGAAATTGACCTACTATATTATTGACACTTGACCAAGACGCTGATGACAATCCACAACTCTCTTAAGAAAGTAGTTCCTATTGGTAGGAATCCTTCTTTGTTATGGCTGAATCATATTCTATTGTATACATGTATATTATGTTTTCTTTATCCATTGTCCATCAATGGCTGCTTAGGTTGTTTCCATATCTTGGCTATTGTGAATAATGCTGCAATGAATGTGGGAGTGCAGATATTTCTTTGAGATATTGACTTCATTTCCTTTGGATATATACCCAGAAATAGGATTGCTAGATCATATGATAGTTCTATTTTTAATTATTTGAAGGACCTCCATACTGTTTTCCATAATGGCTATACCAATTTACATTCTCACCAATAGTGTACAAGGGTTCCCTTCACTCCACACCCTCACCAACATGTCATCTCTTGTCTTTTTGATAATAGCCATCGTAAGAGGTGTGAGGTGATATCTCATTGTGGTTTTGATTTGCGTTTCCCTTCTGATAGTGTCATTTGCAAGAGCATGGATGAATAGGATGAATCTGGAGGATATTATGCTAAGTGAAATGTCATACATAGAAAGACAAATAGTGTATGATCTCACTTAGATGTGGAATCTTAAAAAGTTGGTCTCATAAAAACAGAAAGTAGAATGGTCGTTTCCAGGGGCTGGGAGGTGGGGGGAATGGGGAGATGTTGGTCAAAGGGTGTAAATATTCAGTTATGCAGGATGAATGAATTCTGGAGATCTAACGGACAGCGCAGTGACTAAAGCTAACAACACTGTACTACAGTATTGTGTATGTGAAGTTTGCTAAGAGAAGAGATCTTAAATGTTCTCACAACAAAACAAAAGGTAACTATGTGAGATGATGGATGTGTTAATTAACTTGATTATGGTAATCATTCACAATGTATACATGTATTAAATCATCATGTTGTACATCTTAAAATCATGAAAAGGAACCTAAGTAAAACAATCGGCTACTTCTTAGGTACAAGAATGACAACAAAATGAAATAATATACTTTCAGACATTAGGTAACCAAATATGTATGAGTTACACTTTGGTGTTGTCCTTAAGTACATCTGGGAGGAAAAGGTAGCCAAATGTGCATAGAATTTGGAGATTCTTTAAAAGCCAATGTACCCATATGAATGGAAAATAAAAAAAGATATCATACAATATTGTGCACACACACAGATACATTACCTCAAATCTCACTTCTATTTTGAAATTATGCTATTATTACATAAAAGTTCCAAGACAAAGGTTTAGAGTAAACAAAATATAAAAAAGAAAAGAAAAAAGGAAGAAAACCTGGTATCTCCTTGATTTTTCATGGGTATGAACAGTTTTCTAGGTTTATGATAATGTTTACAGCAAAAATATTCATTGATCGTTTAATAAATCACAAAAGCCTTCCATACCATAACAACCTACTGATGCCCCTAGGAATTAGTACCCAGAGTGACAACCATGAATATTCACCCTTCAGTTCTCCCTCTGAGGAGAGCATAATTGACCTATGGCGCCAGCTGCTTGCCTTGAAGAATGATCACCACGTTCTCGTTATGCATCACACCAGTACTGGTGTCATCATCAGTACTACTGCAGGCCCATTTTTGCAAAAACTGGGACTTTTGTAATGACTGAGTTTGACTTAAAGGTCCCGCAGAAGCCTGGCAAAACTCTCTTTATGTTCTACTTCAGTCAGAATCTATCCACTTAATTCTCCTTCCTTTCCCCCATCCTTAACATGTTTCAGACTTTCATTGTGGTCTGAAGGTTCCTCTTAACTTCTCTGGTTCCCTCTTCTTCATCATTTATAGTCATTTGCTCCGATAAATATCCTGAAGGTCTAATCCAGTCTTATACTGAGCTTCACGGAAAATCTAAACAACTATAAGTTATGCCAGAAGTAGTGTGAGAAAACGGGTGGTAAGATGAAGTTTTGTAACTGGCTTGATCAATGCATGATGGGTAAAGACGTCATCCTACTTAGTGTGGGAGGTATGGATACCTCCTGGCACAAAATGAGAGCTTACTTCCTAAAAGTTTCCTTCTGGTTAAATGGAATGCCACTACAATGATTCAAGCATTTGAAGATGTGGAGTGAATAATCCCTATAAGGACAGCATCATTGGCTGGTTACAACCAACTTACATTGAAGTTCCTCAGAAGGATAAAGAAAAACTGAGGGCCATTACCAAATAGTTAAAGGCAAAGAGCCAGAGGGCCTCTCTGGTGATACACAAAGAGGCGTTCATCTCCTGCAGTGGAAGAACTGACAGAGCTGAACAGCGGACAGAAAATCTGATGGATAATTCTAACCCAATTCTTTCTCCTTTTGTTACCATCTCTTTCGCAGGTGCCAGACCTGTATCACAGCCTGAAAGGCTTTCCCAGCCTCCTCTGGCTCCAAACACTTTATCCTTTATGGCATTTCTCCTGGCAAACATTTATTTATTCCTCCATCTTATACATTTATTTTCTTTTAGCCTCTGGTTTGTGAGGACCCAAATTAATACACCCATGATTTGAGAAAATAGCAAGTAATCATTTGAACTATTTAAAAAGGAGGAAAAATAGTATTTGACATAGGGGTGAACATTTCTGAATACCTGTCTAGTATCTACTTTTTCCTACCAAACTGTATGACAGATGTGAGGTTTTGATAGGATTTACCCAGCCCCTACCCTTGAAGTATGCTCTGAATGGCTTAAGCCAATTAGCCTCCTCACCCCTCTTCAGGTAATTTTTAATTCAGGGATTAAAATAAGCCATTGATTTATAGCATGCCTACAATATAATGCTCAAGGTGGGCACTGGACCTAAATATATCCAGTAATATGAAACATGATTTTTTTCCAAAGAGGAGGGAAATAATATTTTCTACCAGATACAAATAAGAAAACAACCTTCCACTATGGGGAAAGCTAGCAAGACAGACTAGCAGCAATGAAAAGACTGAGAGATTCACAAAGTGCCAGAGCTGGTGTCCTGATCAAAGTGCACCTGAAGTTCACCTCCCCCATGTGACATCTCCCACATAAAAATTTCTTCTCACATTCTATTTTTATTTCTTTTTTGAGGAAGATTAGCCCTGAGCTAACATCTGCCACCATTCCTCCTCTTTTTGCTGAGGAAGACTGGCCCTGAGCTAACATCTGTGCCCATCTTCCTCTATTTTATGTGGGACGGCTACCACAGCATGGCTTGCCAAGCAGTGGCATGTCCACACCTGGGATCCAAACTGGAGAACCCCAGGCCACCAAAGCGGAATGTGTGAACTTAACCACTGTGACACCAGGCCGACCCCCCTTACATTCTATTTTTAAACTCTTTTAAGTATAGTTTTCTCTCAGTTCTTCCCATGTGTCCTAAATGACCCAACCACGTTTTCGTATTTGCTGTTTTTATTTAAGACACAGGTTCAAATGGCAAATATAAATAAAAACAGTTCTACTTATCTTATAAAAATGTATCTATGTTTCTTTTATTTAAAAAAATAACCATATTGTAAAAATATCATAATCTCAATATATAGGTATATTCATTTGTAACATCATGAGGCAATATTTGCCTGTGATTCTCATCAAGAATGTACTATCTGACTTTTTTTATTCATTTTAAAAGGAAAAACTAATATTGACATTTTGAAAGAAAAGTAATAAGTATCAGAGAATATTTATGTTTTAAATACTATTCACCTTTGAAGCTATTATTTTTCTCAATGTAATTTAGAATGAACTAGACTGAGGTATAAGAGGATTCAATAGGGAAATATATTTTTTCTTTCTACTATTTAATTGTAGAACATGGTTTCATCTAAAGTGTTCCAACAAATAATTCCTAATTCCAAAAAAAATACCCCTTTTTTTCAGTCCTGCAGAACCTGTCCATTTGCATTAGGACACCTAGGAAAAGCAGCATGATTTTTTAAAATCAGTGGGACTAATCCACTCACAAACTTCTTGCTTGGATTTAGCAAGAAACACAAATAGGAATTTGACTTTTATTTTTGTCTACCCTATAAAAAAGAAATTTTAAAAATAATAGATACACTGACATGCCTTTATAAACCTGTGGGACTAATACTGACCTCAGTGAGTGATCTCCACATATTGTGTCAATTGAGAAGCCAACATTTGATTCCTACCAATAGTCACGTAAACACACATATTTTGTATTTAATTGTGCATAAACAGATTGTTAAGAAGTTAAAATTGGAGGTAGATTAATTAGAATACAAAATGGAACTCCATTTAAAATTATAAAAATCAACAATATTAAGAACAATCCTTTGATGATTTAATATAAAATATAATACATAATATAAAATATAATATAATATATAATATTAAAATATTGAATAATCTTACTTTCACAATCATAATAAATGATTATTTTTTAAAAATATAAAATTAAACACCTACTCATATTTAGTTCAAAAAAGTGTAATGTTTAACTACATTTATAAACACAAAGCCAATTAATTACATTGTAAATACTACTAATCATAGAGATTATTGTAAAATAGGTCTGTGATCAGAACTTTACCATCTTTTATATATGTAAAAAATGTATAATGGAGGCACAGAAACTTTACACTTATAAAATTGGAATGACTTAACATTAGAGTATTTTCTGTAAGTATTTCTTCCTTTGGGAGAAAAAAGAAGAGTTAGGTTATAAGAAAATAATAAAAATTAAATACTATACTTTAGAAGTTTATATCCTATATAAAAGAAAACTATCAATTATTTTCGAATCTCTCTTTACAAGCCACTTAAATTCAATCCTGAAAAAGTGAAATAAAAACAAATTGAACAATTTTTTCAAATGCTTCTTCAGTCCCTTTTATGCTTTTACTATGTATAAAGATTTCTTGCACTACATGAGAAATTTGCTATTGAATATGAATCCTTTATCTTCTCCCCAGGCCCAGTTTAGGTATGAACTGGAAAGATAGTGAGTTTAGATAAGAAAAATGTCATTTTGGAGCTGGTATTCTATATTCCGTGAGGAGGTGGTGGAGCAAGTTTTCAACACAGACTTCAAACTAAAGACCTATTGAACTGGAAAAGGGTGAAAACAGCAAAGTTCTTCAATATTCCTCACTACTTTACCCACTATTAGTGTGGCTTCCTATTCTTTTTTTCAGATTATGCAAAGTGTGAGAATATAAATAACCTGTATTCAAATATCTTTGCAAAAGCATGCCCAAAGCAAAGTTATATGACTTCCTTATGCTCTACCTTCTGTACTGTCTGTACGTTAGTAACGCTCTCTAACCACAGCTTAATACGGGGGCAAGTATCTTCAAGTAGAAACATAGATCTTTTTTATATTAAATTAAAGAAACAAAAACATTTAAATGGTTATGATTTGTATCCAAAACATACAATGAATTCTTAAACTTCTACATTAAGAAAACAAACAAGAGAATTAAAAAACAAAAAAAACAGGTGAAAGGTCTGAAAACACATCTCACCAGAAAAGATAATACAGATGGCAAATAAGCATATGAAAATATGCTCAACGTCATTTATCATTAGGGAATTGCGAAGTAAAAACAACAGTGAGATACCACTACACACCATTTAGAAAAGCTAAAACACTGCAAACTGATAACACCAAATATTGATGAGGGTGTGAAACAACACGACCTCTCTCCATGGCTTGTCAGAATGTAAAATGGTGCAGCCACTTTGGAAGACAGTTTAGTGGTTTCTTATAAAAGTAAACATACGCTTCCTATATGATCCACCAATTGTGATCCTTGGTATTGACCTAAAGGAGCTGGAACTCTCATTCATTGCTGATGGGAGTGCAAAATGGTGCAGCCACTTCCGAATACAGTTTGCAGTTTCTTAGAGAGTTAAACACACCTTACCCTACAATACAGCAATCACACTCCCAGGTCTTTATCAAATTCAGTTGAAATATATACCCAATAAAAAATCTGCACACTGATATTATAAAGGGCTTTATTTCCCACTGCCAAAAACTAGAAGCAATCAAAATGCCCTTCTTTAGCTAAATGGATTGAAAACTGTTACATCCACACAATAGAATATTACTTCAAGATGAGAAATGAGCCATCAAATCACTAAAAGAGATGGAGAAATATTAAGTATATATTAGTAAATGAAAGAAGCCAGTCTGAAAGGGCTGGCTACATACTGTATGATTCCAATTATAAGACATGTAAAGGAAAAAAGTATAGAGGCAGTAAAAAGATCAGCAGTCACCAGGCATTCAAGGGGAGGAGAATAGAGATGAATAGTTGGAAAATAGTGGATTTTTAGTGCAGTGAAACGATTTTGTGTGATACCGTAATGGTGGATACATGACAATATGTATTTTCCAGAATTCATAGAACTTTACAACACAAAGAGTAAACCTTAACATATGCAAACTTAAAAAATCACTTAGGAAGATAGTGATCTTAGAAAAGAATGCAGAAAATCTAACCATTATAAATGTATGAAACAATCTCACTGAAGGGATGTGGAAAAAGGTGCTGACCTAAGTAACTTTGGAAATTACTGGTCTATAAGCCTATAGGTAAAAGGAACTGCATAAGTACTGTATTCTAGTTAATAGAATTCCCCACGGAGTATGAGTTAAAAATTCTGATATTGCCATACTTGTATGCTAGAATTGAACTATTAAGTAAATAGATCACAGATGATGAGAGCCAAGTTTCTCATTGATGGGATGAGAAAATACTGATAAACAAGGAGAATAGCTTGAGATGATCCATATCTTAATGGATTGTAATTGGAGACACCAGTATAAATATATATGCAGCTCAATATAGATACAGATGATTATATAAAGAAATAGAGCATAGGAAGGTATAGAAATTTGCAATTATGTGAGTAAACATGGGTTACTATATACACACATATCTCCTTGCTCTGGCAGCTGAAAAGGCTAGGAAAATCGGCACCTAACTGGCAAGGAGCAGAACTAAGCCCAGATGTTGGTTTCTAATATGATTCTCCAATAAAAGTAATCAGGGCCCCTTGGAACAACAGCTGATTTTAGAACTGGGGTACGAAATACAAAAGAAGAGCATGGATCATCAAAAGGTAAGGAAGTGCTAAAAAGAAAGAAAGAAAGAAAAACAATGGCAGTATAGGGGTATGTCAAAGGGACATAGCCAATTGAAAGTGATCCTAAAGGCAAAGCTGGAATAATGTGAGCAAGAACCTCAGGTAGTATTAGATTACAACACAAAGTATAAAATAAATATCCATACTAATACAAATAAATGATTGAATAAATAAGTAACTGTGGAAGAAGGGTCAAGTGTCCCATGCAGAAAAATTCCAAAGCGATTTATACAGACATTTTCTCTCAGGGAGGTGGATCATAACACTTCATTCATTAAGTGTAGGCTGCACAGAGTGATTCCACCCAACAAATTATGGCATGGAAAGGGGAAAAAGAAGAGTAAATTTACATTGGAGAAACCTGACAAATACCACCTTACCCAGGTGATCAAGTCAGTATTCATGATAATTCATGGATAGTATGTACCCTTCAAATGATGTGACAAAAATGATACTTTTCCTCTGTTATATTCCTCCCACCAAAAACATAACCCTATTTAATCATGGGGGGAAAAATAACGCAAATCCCAGTTGAGGGGTATTGTACAAAATACCTGATCAGGACTCTTCAAAACTGTAAAGGGCATCAAAAAGAAGGAAAATCTAAAAAAGCTTTATAGCCAAGAGATGCCCAAAGAGACCCAACAACTACATGTAATGTGGCATCTTGAATGGGATGCTGGAAGAGAAAAATAACATTAGGTGAAAACTAAGCAAATAGGAATAAACTAGCACATCAAGTGCCCAGATTTTTAGTTAATGATAATATATCAGCATTGGTTCATCAATTGTAGCAAAAATACCATACCAATACAAGACATTAATAGGGAAAATTGTGAGAGGAGTGCGTGTATATGAGAGCACTCTGTCCTAGTGGTTCAATGGTTTTTGTAAATCTAAAACTGTGCTATAAATAAAATATATTAAAAATAATAACAGATGAGGGAAACAATAACCAGAAGAAAATATCTCATGTTTAAAAATTACAAAACTTATAAATGACTTGTGGATTAAAAAATACTTTTATTAGAAAATATTTAGAAATGAAATGAAAATGCTATATAGCAAGTAGCAAAACCTACAGTATAAAGCACAAACTGGAAGATAATTGTTAACTTACATATCTACATTAGAAACTGAGAAAGGCTAAAACTTGGTATTGGTAAGAAGTTGATAAAAGATAAGATAGTAAATTCAACAAAATGGAAGAAAGAAAATAGGAAGTATATAAGAAGAAATTAAAGATACAGAAAACAATCATACAAGAGGTGGGGGGCTTTGTCAATGAAGTCAAAAAGTCGTACTTTGAAAAGACTTAAAAACTGGAAAACATGACAAACTTGTCAAAGACATTGAGAATGATAATCCAAAAGAAAAATTTTTTGAAGAGGTTTATGCCAAAAAATGTGAAATTTATACAAAATGGACAAAATTCAGGAACTGCTACTTACTAAAACTTACTCAGTGGCAAATAAATACTTGAACAGATGTAGAACTATTAAACACATTGAGTAGGTAATTAAAATTCCCTCCCTATCATTCACAAAAATGAAAAGCCACCAACAAATAAAGCAAAGGAGTTAACAAACAGTACATTTAAAGTTCAAATATCAAAGGAACACATAATTCCAATCTTACACAACTATTCTAGAGTATGGAAAAAGAGGGAACATTCCCCAACCCCATCCTAAAATCTGTCTAGATCAGTTTACCGAAGGAAAATTATAGGCTAATCACATGCATAAACATAGCAACAAATATTTGAAAAATGTTTACTAGCATATTTTAAAAAATAACACGATATGACCAATTTTAGTTATTCTAGGAATTCAAGTGAGAATTAACATTTAGAAATCAATTACTAATACTCAACACATTTGGAAATTAAGATAAATAATAATAACCTTAGCAAACATGAAGTTTAAATAAAATTTACCAACCATTCCTAATAAAACTCTTAGCAATAAAGGAAGCAAAGAAAACTTTTTCTTAGTCTGATAAAAGGTATCTAACGCAAACTCATAGCAAATACCAGTGGCAATGTTGCATTTGGATTTTTCTCCTGTATTTTACGAGTAAGGATTACTTTTATTACACTTTGTACTGTATTGACTAGCTAGTCTAGAAAGCAAAAAAATCAAAAATACATTTTTTGTAAAGAAAAACTTAAAATTGTCATGACAGATGATGTTTTGTCTATGTGGTAGGAACTGGCTAAGTTTGGGGGCTGACTGGTGGCGTAGTGGTTAAGTTCACACACTCTGCTTTGGTGGCCCGGTGTTCACTGGTTCAGATCCAAGGTGCCAACCTAGGTACCACTCATGAAGCCATGCTGTGGCAGGCGTCCCACACATAAAATACAGAAGGTGGGCACAGATGTTAGCTCAGGGCCAGTCATCCACAGCAAAAAGAAGAAGATTGGCAGCAGATGTTAGCTCAGGGCTAATCTTCCTCAAAAAAAACCCAACTGGCTAAGTGGCAGGTTTTCAGAATAGAAGAACACAAGTGACCTAGGCAAATCTCCTTACAAACAGGCTGATGACAGGCTCCCGGCAAAGAAGTTCATAGCATTCATTAGAGTGGTCAAGTCCTTATTTACAGATGCTTTCAGCAGGGTACACCTGATTACCTAGTATTGGTTATGGCAAACAAAGCACGAAACTATTGATCCAAAGAGCTGACTCTCTGGAAAATGTCAGGGAAGGTCCGTCACCATCCGAGTATAACATGAAGATGTTTCATGACCAGAATGGCCCTTTATGTGTAAGTGATATGACTCACACATAGTTCCTAGACTTCATACATAAATTTGGGACATGGATATAGCCTGATATGGAAATAGAGGACCTTGAGAGCTATGTTTGAGGCCCCAGGCCTCTTCCTGCTTCACCCATTTCCCATGAGTCCTTGTATTCTTGAAATTATCAACAGTGATGCAGCCTAGGTAAGACTTCTGTTTTGTGTGAGTCTGATTTGACCATCTAGTCATTTTTATTATCTCAAGCACTCAAAAACTTGCAGAAAAATTATGGAAATTAAAGAGAGATTGCAGAAAGCATTGAGCAGGGTCCTTATATTTTTAATAAACTGTAGTTTTTCAGTATTTTAATCACGTGTCCACAGCAGTAATAGTTCAACGCATTTTTGTGTTACACAATGCATATTCTAATCTACCTCTATTACATTGCTAAAGAATAGCAAGTTACAGATTCAAAAAAGGAGGCAGGACTTAATGTCCATGTAGACCGAATCGCAGAGCAAAAACAAGTACATTTTGTGAAAAGAATGTTTATTAAGGAGTTGAACTGAAGACAGTGTTTTAGTTTTACTTGCGTTTTCTTAATGAGATTACTGAACACTTTAAAATTGGACACAGAAGAGAAGGAAGGTGTGAGTTAAGCCCCATGGTGTTTCTTTGCTGGAGTTGAGAACTTCAAGCACATTTCCTTCTCTTAGTTCAGAATCTTTTTAATTAAATGACCTGAGAGCCTCTGGGAAAGATTAGCCACAGGATTAAAACTGTGCTTTTAGACTAGTATTGAGCAAGAAAACAGCACAATTCTCTTTGAATGAATATATCTTGTTGTTTATTTCTGTTTCTGTTTTAACAAGCACCTAGCTGCATGATTCTTTTTTTTTTTTGGTGATCTTTCTGCTTTTGTTAATGATTCAGTTTAGTATGAATGTCTCACTGGGATGTTCTAACTTCACAGATCCCTGCTAATAATTTAATAGCACTTTCAGCTCATCATTATTGCCACATGTCAAACAGAGCATCTGGAAAGATTGCTTAACTCCAATTTTAATCATTTCTCTGTTTGGTTTGATGTTATTTTTAAAATTCAAAAGGAATAATATTTTATTCACATTAAGCATCTACAAAAGGAAATGGAGGAATCATTTCCAGGGTGAAAGAGACTCTATATGAATAGGAAATCAGCTAAATACAATATATATTTATACGACACCCTTTTATTTGAAAAGTCAGGTAACAGGTACTCTGATAAGAGAGACAAGGAAAAAAATGATCTGAATTCTTAAGGCTAGATTATTAAGGTTGGAAGAAACTTTTTTTTTTTTTTACTATAGTCATGATGCTGTACATTACATCCCCAAGACTGACTTATTTTACGCTTGGAAGAAACTTTTGAGACATTTAATGGTCAAGTGAATTAATGAAAACTGAGGTAATTAAAATCTATATTTTAAAAAATTGAGAAAATAATTTGAAAGAGTTGATTGCAGAGCTTTGCAGAAACATTTTGACCAATCCATAGGTTAAAGAAAAACAATAGAGTACTCTAGAAAATAGTAATTTAATACATATAACTGAATCAGCTGTCGTGTATTAAATGTAAGTTTCTCTTCCAGGTTAGTTGACGAGTGAGGCTTCTCAGTGCCACGATAGAAACTAGACTCAAGCTTATTCCAGCAACATAAGATACTGTATCAGCTCGCACCCAAAGCCTTCAAGGACACACATTCTCTTGGAAATCTGTCTCTTCCACTATCTCCTTGTCCTATTTCATTTGCAGGCAAATCACGGCTCCACCCTTGAAGCAAACGTTGTGGACAGAGGGATGCAGTATAATAATTGGTAAATTAGGCATCTATTTAGTATTGGAAAATTCTATTAATAAAGATAAATAAAAATGATATCAAATTAATCTTAACATATTTATCGCCTTGTGATTTTGAACCAATAGACTTTGAAAGCATTGTAAGACATAACAGTTGTATATTTTTCAAAATTGCAAGTTGCTGTTAGATGCTTGCTATTTCATTGTGTTTTATTCTCAAATTTTTAATTTTCAATAGGTGGTCCAACCCTAAAGTAATTAACCAGTAATCATTGGACACTTTAAACGTATATACATTAAAAAGAGAAAAATATTGCATGTCTTCTTCACTGAGTTCAATCCTTCCAAGTAGATTACCAATTATACCTAATATTTTGCATCCAATTTTACCTCCAAATCAGAACTCCTTCCAAATTCCTATATTCAGTCATACACTTTCCACATTTTTTAAAATACTTCTACCTAGTTTCCTTTATCCAGCCTATCACCAATTCTTTTCAAGTTTCCCTCCAAAATCTTCTGGTATTTGCTTTGTACTCAGTCCTTATGCCAAGACCTTTATCAAAGGATGCTTTTTCCCTCATTGAGGGGTGCACATGTTTTTAAAAATATTTCTGCATCTAACCTCCTAGAAAACCTCCCATAAACATATACTCTAGAGTAATCCAAACTTCTCCTCTTCTCTACACTCAATCAAACCTTACCCAAAATTCTGAGTCCAGGACGTATGATACCATTTCCAGAAGAACTTGTTTAATCTTTCTATTTCTCAATAATTTATTTCTCACCTTCTAAGGTGCATGGTAGTATTGATAAGGTTAAAGTTTGTCTTTAGAAGCCTTAGAATGTTATTTTTCATTTTTATATATACTTCCTATCAAATCTTAAGACTCTAGAAGGCAGAGGTCTTTATTATTTCCTTCACAGACAATTAAAGTGGTTGAATAAATGAATGATTGCATGAATGAAACCATAAATAGAAAAACAAGGTATTTCCTTCTATGTTAAACATTTGAATATATTCCTGTTTCTTTATAAAGGATGATTTTTTAAAAATAATTTTTCTAAACAGGATTAATAATCATAATAAGCAACATGAATAGGGCAAATAAAATCTTTTTTCAACCTCTCATATAGTTTTGGGTTCATCTCAAGCAAGTTATGAAAGTGAGAGAATGAACCATGTCTTTCATAGAATCTCTGGATTACCTGCTCAAAGACTAATGATTGCGTAGTCAAAGCAAATACACAAGGAAATATGAATTCTCATATTTATTACACTTCTAATTTTATGTATAATTTGCTTAACATTTACATAATTCATAATTTTCTTGAAATGTATTTCAAACAATATAGAGTTCTTGCTCGTGTAAAACCTTCATTTCATTTATTCACGCTCAAAGTGATGGATAAAATGAGAGAAAAATTACATCCCAGGTCATAGTACTTACAGTAAATGATACATAATTAAACTTTTTTTTTTTTTGGTACTTGTATTATCCTGTGATGAAATGGCCTCATTTTAATTAGAGGGCTATAAAATTACTATGTCCTATAATCAGGGGTTTTTCTGTGATCTCAACTATGAATCGATGTGTATAAAAACAATCTGTCCAAACTTTAAGCTTTGAAATATTTATATTGGTTTCAGGAAACTTCTACAAAGAGCACCATTTGAATATTAAGATTTCTACTAAATAAAGGAAAGAAGAAGAGGGCAAGAAAAAGGAGTGGGGAGGAAAAGAGGACGAGAAAGGAAAGAAGGAAGGTTTTAAGGATAGACTTGTTTTCTAATGGAAGCATTCTATGAACAAAGTATTATGGACTGTAGTTAACCACTTTGAAACTATTGCTGTTTTATATTCAAAGGTTATCCAATCTCTTGGAAATACGAAGTGTTATAGAATAAGCTATCATCAGTTAGACATACTCCAGGAAGTAAAATACACTAAAGATATCTTATGAATGACAAAAAAAATCATAATACATTGAATAATTGGTACATTCTTATTAAATGATATTTTAAAATAGGACCTTCATGATGTTTATAAAGTCCCATACAATATACCATCAATAATTCAATACTTTTTCTAATGGTTTGAAATTCAAAAGGAATCTTAAAAAACATTTTATCTGTTATTATTTAGTTGTTTTAAAATAAAAATGTAATGAAATTATTAGGTATTCAAGAATATCTTAATTTTGTGTCTTTCATTGGTAACACTGTTCCCTCGGGGATATTATAGGCCATCTTGGGCAAAGTTTTGGAAAAAGCATGACTTTATAAATAATTAATGTGCATCTGACACATGTTTTGTTGTTGGAAGAGTTCTAGTATTTAAATTATCTCAGCAATTTACAGAAAATAAAAATAATTGTATGATATACTTCTATACCAAAAGATAGGAAACTTATAAGCATATAAACTGAGTGCTTGAAAACTTAGGACGTAAATTAAGAAATTCTTTCAAATGATCTAAACATTCAAACAGTAATAAAAGTATGTAAACAAGTAGCGAGTAACCTTGAGTATATTATTTCCAATGTTAAAACATGCTACACTATTATCAGATTTTTAATATATTCCAGAACAAACACATTATCATCAGACAGATATGTTTATTTTTTACTTAATACTATGTTCCTAAGTTTTCAGTATATGTGGTACTACAGTAAATTATTTTAAGATAAAATTGCTGATAGTGTACTTCACACACTAAATTGAAAATAAACAAAAAAACGAAAATGTATCTTCAACTGATTATTGGGGCACTTTTTAAAGAATAGTTCTGAACTTTAAAGTAGGTATGAAAAATTATATTTAATAAAACTACAGTTATCAAGACAGTGTGGTATTGGTGAAGGAATAGACAAATAGATCAGTGGAGCATAATAAAGAGCCCAGAAATAGACCCGCCACAAACATAGTCAACTGGTCTTTGACAAAGGAGCAAAAACCATACAAGGCAGTGAAGACAGTCTCTTCAACAAACAGTGCTGGAACAACTGGACATCTACATGCAAAAAAATGAATCTAGACATAGACCTTACACATTTTACAAAAATTAACTCAAAATAAATCATAGATCTAAATGTAAAACACAAAATATAAAACTCCTAGAAGACAACATAAGAGAAAACCTAGATGACTTCGGGTATGGAGATGCCTTTTCAGATACAACACTAAAGACACAATCCATGAAAGAAATAATTGATGAGCTGGACTTCATTAAAATCAAAAGCTTTTTCTCTACAAAAAAAATGTCAGGGAAATTATAAAACAAGCCACAGACTTGGAGAACATACTTGCAAAAGACACGTGTAATAAAGGACTGTTATTCAAAATATACAAAGAATTATTAAAAGTCAATAATAAGAAAACAAATAACCAATTAAAAAATGGGCCAAAGACCTTAACACAAGCCTCATCAAAGAAGATACACAGAAGGCAAATAAATAAATTTTAAAAATGCTCCACATCATATCTTATCAGTGAAATGCAAAGTAAAACAACGAGATCCCACTACACACCTATAAAATGGCCAAAACCCGGAACACCTACACCGCCAAATGTTGGCGAGGATATGGAGAAACAGGAACTGTCATACACTGTGGTGGGAAAGCAAAATGGAACAGCCACTTTGGAGGATGGCTTGGGGATTTCTTACAAAAGTAGACATACTCTTACCATGTGATCCAGCAATCACATTCCTTGGTATTTACTCAAAGGAGGTGAAAACTTATATCCACACAAAAACATATGTATAGATGTTTATAGCCACTTTATCATAATTGCCAAAACTTGGAAGTAAACAAGATGTCTTTCAGTGAATGAATGGATAAATAACTTTTGGTACATCAGACAATAGAATATTATTCAGCACTAAAAGGAAATAAGCTATCAAGCCATGAAAAGACATGGAGGAAATTTAAACACATATTACTAAGTGAAAGAAGTCAATCTGAGAAAGCTACATAATATATGCTTCCAACTATGTGACATTCTGGAAAAAGTAAAACTATGAAGACAGTAAAAAGATCAGTAGTTGCTAGGAATGGGGTGGGGGAGAGATGAATAGGCAGAACACAGAAGATATTTTGGGCAGTGAAAATACTCTCTATGATATTATAATGATGGACATATGTCATTATACTCTTTTCCAAACCCATAGAATGTACAACACTAAGAGTAAATCCTAACATAAATTATCAATTTATGATGTATCAGTGCAGGTTCATCTTTGATAAAAAATGTACCATTCTGATGAGCGACATTGGTAACAAGGAAAGTTACACGAGTGGGAGCAGGAGTATAACAATGAATGTCTATATCTTATTCTCGATTTTGTTGTAAACCTAAAACTACTCTAAAAAAAGTGTTAAAAAATTATATTTATTCAGTCAAAATGAAAAAAATGCTACTTTTGTAACTCAATAGTTTGTCTCTAGCCTTCCTGTTGATCATTTTACTTTATAAAGAAACAATGAAACCAACAATATTGATTATAATGCAAGCAATAGTCAACTAAATATAATCAGAGATCTAGCCAGATGGAATTAAAGTCTCCTTATGATTGCAAGTAGATAAATGAGACAAGAATTTCAGATATGTTTGCTTGTTTTCAGAGAAATACAACAATATGAGGAAGAAAAGGTGGAGAGAAAAAGTTTTAGGGCATCCTTCCTCTTCCAGCATTTCTCATCCTTTCTCAGTCAGTCTATACAGCCTGTCAATCAAGAAAGAACTGCACATTGACCTTTTCTTTCTCTGACTCTGACTACTGGCGCACCATGTGGCTTGGCTCCACTAAGATTACTGAACAAAGATTTGCACTTTAGGAACATCTTTCCCCTTAAATAATTACAATGTGACAGGAAATTGAGAGAAAATGCCTGTGCACATCAAATATCAATATTCTTTGCAATAGAATATAATTAAAAAAACAAAATTTGTGTAAAAATCTTGCTTTAATTTCCAAAACTGATGATTATGAAATAAACTTTGATGAATAGAAGTAAGGAAGTTCCTGCAGAGGAGAATGACCTACAGAGAGTTCAGTAGTAAGCTGTCAATTAGTTTTTTTCTCACTGTAATTTCTTTCTGTTATTTCCATAATTTGAGAAAAATTTTCATCTGTTAGCAGTTTGGATTTTCCTAGAGGTGTTGATTTCAAGTCACTTTTTGTTTTAGGAAAAATACCACAATGTGACTGAGGTTTTGTCAAAGTCATATCAACTTATAATTTTGAATTAATGAGATCGTAGATAATGAACAAGGACATAACTTTACATAAGAATGTTTATTGTTAATCCTGGATAGAGTTACATCTTTGAAGATTCTCAGGTCCGGATTCTTAGAATCAGGACAGAACTAATAAATAAGAAAAACACTTTTCCATCCACTTAGCTTCAGTACCCTAGATTCTGGGTGCAAAGAACATGGGAAAATGCTTTGAAATTAGAGAAAGAAAATGGACCTTTTTCTTGAAGATAGAGTCAAGTCCAAGAAACAAGAATAATAATTGGAGGTTCCCTACAGAGGAGAATGACATTTAGACATCAAGAATAACATGTCAGGTGCCAGCCTGGTGGCATAGCAGTTAAGTTCGCGTGCTCAACTTTGGCAGGCCAGGGTTCTCGGGTTCACATCCTGGGCACAGACCTACAGACCACTCATCAAGCCATGCTGTGGTGGTGTCCCACATACAAAATAGGGGAAGACTGGCACAGATGTTAGCTCAGGACAATCTTCCTCATCAAAAAATAAAAATAAAAAAGAATAATATGTCAAATAGGCATATGAGAACTCAGTCAAATTTCTGGATGTCTTCACTAATTTTTGTTTCAGTTCATAAATTAACCAGACATGGTTTTGAAATAGCTTTTCCTTGAGATAACCTTAGAAGAAAAAAGTGAAGGTACTTATATTGGGCTTTAAGCCAAAGTGAAGTATCTTTGATAGTTACAATTGAAAATATAAATTAGAAGATAAATATTTAGAATACTTACAATTGAACAAAAATGGCTCCTTGCATTCTATCACTTGCAAGGCTAGTGAAGTCTAAAACCGCACTAAAACTTTGACCGCCTCTATGCTTTCATTCTCTCTCTTCATTGTTAATATAGTCTCCGGTGCCATTCACTTCTAAAAAGCATTTGCTTCTAAGGAGCAGAAACTGAACTCACTTTCTCTTCTACATTCCTACTTAAATCTAAGATAGTCAAGCATTTGTCTCCAACCATTTCAGTAAAGCTTTCTTGTCAAGTTTTCCACATTTCCAGATCCAACATCAAGTAATCATCTCTCTTTAACTCAATTGTTCACCCCTACTCCTTGCCTGTCTTGATCTCCTTTGGCTTCATTGCCAAACTTGTTCAAGCCCCATAGCTAGGTCCTTTTCATTTTCCCAACTTCTAAATCTATACTAAGGGTTCGTTCCTCTTACTACATCTCTTCTCTATCTCTGATTACTCCCTAGAAGACCATCAATTTTGTCATAATCATCATCTCCATTTAGATGCTTAGTGAACATCTCAAACCTGACATGTCCACAACCAAATGCCTGACTGTAACCCCACAGACACTTATTTTTGTCACTTTCTTTCAACGCGATTAACTTACAGGCTCTGACCTCAACATTCTTCCTTTCTTTTACACCTAAAATCTAATCCATCAACATATCTGTTAGCACTTCATACCATTCAAAAACTTAGATTCTGATCACTTCTCACCATGGGAACCATTATTCCCTAACTCATGCAGCTATCTTCTGTGACCTGAATTGTAGCATTAGCCTCCCACTGGTCTTCTTTCTGCCATTTTTACTTCCTTCCTCCCAATCTATTCTCTACATAAGAATAAGAGTCATTTGAAGAGGGGCAGAGCAAAATGGCAGGGTGAGCTGACCTGGGATTCTCTCCCCTCCAAAATACAACAAAGGATTGGAAAAACTGAATTTCAGAGACTAAATCTAATGCCAACACGTTAGAGACCTACAATACCAAGAAGGCGGAGATCATAAACCCTACTTAGGGCCTCGGAGGTGCTGGACCAGTAGGAGAGAACATCGCTCCCTCCCCTAGAGTCTGCGATTGCTGCTGGGTGGGTGGGGAAGGAGCGGGGGAGGGGCCGCGCGACCAGGGATCATCCAGGACTCCTGCCACTGGTTCAGTGGAAACCTGCTGATGGGGGGAAAGCTTCTGCCGCAGGGACCCCATAAACCCAGGGCCTCGGGAGACCAGAGAACAGAACTGATCTGAATCCAGACTGGCATGGGAGAATAGCGCTCCTCCCTCCTGGCAAAGCCAGTGGGCGCAGCCATCTTGCCTGAAGGTGGAGAGCTCATAACACGCGGCTCTTGACCCCCGTCTAGTGGCGACAGGCTGTAACTGCAATGGAATTCTACCACCATGTGAAAAAACCGCTCCTTTACCATCCAGCAATTTGTGAAAGCCCCAGACCAGAAGGAAAACAATAAAAACACAGAATTAAGTCCCGAGGACTTAGAATTAGGTAAACTAAGTGATAATGAGTTCAGAGCAGCTATAATCAAGAAACTCAATGAGGTAGAGAGAAAGATAGAGAAACAAGCCGAGCTCTGTAGTTATTTCACAAAAGATTGAAATCATAAAGAAGAATCAAACAGAATTACTAGAGATGAAAAACACAATGGACCAGATAAAACAGAATACGGATTCCCTGAATGCCCGTGTAGACACTATAGAAGAGCAAATTAACATAATTGAAGATAGACAGGCTGAATGACTCCAGACAGAGGAAGAAAGAGAACTAAGAATTTTAAAAAATGAGGAAAATCTCCAAGAGATAGTGGATTCAATGAGGAGTAAGAACATAAGGATCATAGGAATTCCCAAAAATGTGGAAAAGGAAAATGGAGCAGAAAGTGTGCTTAACGAAATTATTGAAGAGAACTTCACAAATCTAGGGATTGATGGAGAAATGTGTGTAGAAGAAGTTTTCAGATCTCCTAGATTTGTCAATGTAAAAAGACCTACTCCAAGGCACATAGTAGTAAAATTGGCAAAAAGGAAAGATAAGGAAAGAATACTCAGGGAAGTAAGAAAAAAGAAGAGAATAACCTATAAAAGAGCCCCTATCAGACTGTCAGCAGATTTCTCTACAGAAACCTTACAAGCTAGGAGAGAATGGAGTGATATATTCAAAGCTTTAAAAGATAAAAATCTTCAGCCAAGAATACTCTATCCAGCAAGAATTTCCTTCAGATATGAGGGAGAAATTAAATCTTTTCCAGACAAACAAAAGTTAAGGGAATTTGTAACTAAAAGCCCTCCACTACAAGAAATCCTCAAGAAGGCTCTCATACCTGAAAAAAGAAAAAAGGGAGAAAGGGGACACAATCCACAGACTAGGGAGACCGATGGATAGAACCAGAACAGGGTAGCAAATATTCAGCTATAGCATTAGGGTAAAGGTAAGGAAACTACCAAAGCAAGGACGATCTTATCACTCTAACTACAAATTCGTAACACGAGTTGGAATAAGAAATGAAAATAATTATTTAGGAGGGGAAGAGCAAAGGGTCTAAATCAGTATTGGTCAAGTAAGTAAGAGACCACCAGAGAATAGACTATATTATACATGAGATTCTAAATACAAACTTCAAGGTAGACACTAAAATAAAGTACAGAACAGAGTCACAAATCATAAATAAGGAAAAATCTAAGAAACCCAGCATAAGAAATTGCAGTATTAAATGGGTAGTCT
The DNA here is from genome assembly GCF_021613505.1 of Equus quagga. Lineage (NCBI taxonomy): Eukaryota > Metazoa > Chordata > Mammalia > Perissodactyla > Equidae > Equus > Equus quagga. The sequence goes on along the minus strand of NC_060270.1, from coordinate 122,428,603 downwards.
AAAGCACACAGGAAAAGAAACGCAGGAAAACAAGATAATGAGCAACAGATTGACAGCATTAAGTCCACATGCATCAATAATCACTCTCAATGTAAACGGATTGAACTCTCCAATAAAAAGACACAGAGTGTCAAAATGGATTAAAGAAAAGATCCAACAATTTGTTGCCTCCAGGAAACACACCTCAGCCCCAAGGACAAACACAGACTCAGGGTGAAGGGGTGGAGGACAATACTTCAAACTAATAGCAAGGAAAAAGAGGCAGGTGTTGCAATTCTTATATGAGACCAAGTGGATTTCAAAATAAGACAGGTAAAGAGAGACACAGAGGGACAATATATAATGATCAAAGGGACACTTCATCAGGAAGAAATAACACATAAATATCTATGCACCCAACACAGGAGCACAAAGATTCATAAAGCAACTATTAACAGACCTAAAGGAAGATGTTAAAAACAACACAATAATAGTAGGGGACCTCAACACCCCACTCACATCAATGGACAGGTCATCCAGACAGAAAATCAACAAGGAAATAGTGGAGCTAAATGAAAAACTAAAACAATTGGACTTAATAGACATATATAGATCACTTCACCCTAAAAGAGCTGAATACACATTCTTCTCAAGTGCACATGGAACATTCTCAAGGATAGACCATATGTTGGGAAACAAGGCAAACCTCTACAAATTTAAAAAAATTGAAATAATAACAAGCATCTTCTCTGATCATAGTGCTATAAGGCTAGAAATTAATTACAAGAAAAAAGCTGAGAAAGGCACAAAGATGTGGAGACTAAACAACACACTACTGAACAAGCAATGGATCATTGAAGAAATTAAACAAGAAATCAAAAAATACTTGGAAACAAATGAAAATGATAGCATGCCATACCAACTCATATGGGATACAGCAAAAGCTGTATTAAGAGGAAAATTCATCGCAATACAGGCACATCTTAACAAACAAGAAAAATCCCAAATAAGCAACCTTAAAGTACACCTAACTGAACTAGAGAAAAAAGAACAAATAAAGCCCAAAGTCAGCAGAAGGAGAGAAATAATAGAAATCAGAGCAGAAATAAATACTATTGAAATGAAAAAGGCAGTAGAAAGGATCAATGAAACAAAGAGCTGATTTTTTGAGAAGATAAATAAAATTGACAAACCACTAGCCAGACTTACAAAGAAAAAAAGGGAGAAAGCTCCAATAAACAAAATCAGAAATGAGCGAGGAGAAATAACAACAGACTCTGCAGAAATACAACAGATTATAAGAGAATACTACAAAAAACTATATGTCAACAGAATGGATAACCTAGAGGAAATGGATAAATTCTTGGACTCCTACAATCTCCCAAAGCTCACTCAAGAAGAGGCAGACAATTTGAACAGACCAATCACAAGGAAAGAGATTGAAACAGCAATCAAAAACATCCCAAAGAATAAAACCCCAGGACCAGATGGCTTTCCTGAGGAATTCTACCAAACTTTCAGAGAGGATTTAATACCTATCCTTTTCAAGCTATTCCAAAAAATTAGGGAAAATGGAACACTTCCTAACACATTCTATGAGGCCAACATCACGCTGATACCAAAACATGACAAGGACACCACGAAAAAAGAGAACTACAGGCCAATATCACTGATGAACATAGATGCAAAAATTCTAAACAAAATTTTGGCAGCCAGAATTCAGCAATTCATCAAAAGGATCATACATCATGATCAGGTGGGATTCATACCACGGACACAGAGATGGTTCAACATCCGCAAATCAATCAACGTGATACACCACATCAACAAACTGAGGAATAAAAACCACATGATCATCTCAAGATCCAACAGCCATTTATGATAAAAACTCTGAACAAAATGGGCATAGAAGGAAACTACCTCAACATAATAAAGGCCATATATGACAAACCCATAGCCAACATCATATTCAATGGGCAAAAACTGAATGCCGTCCCCCTGAAAACAGGAATGAGACAAGGATGCCCTCTATCACCACTCTTATTTAACATAGTACTGGAGGTCCTGGCCAGAGCAATCAGGCAAGAAAAAGGAATAAAAGGAATCCAAATAGGGAGGGAAGAAGTGAAACTCTCGCTGTTTGCAGACAACATGATCTTATATATAGAAAACCCCAAAGAATCCATTGGAAAAATCTTAGAAGTAATCAATAACTACAGCAAAGTTGCAGGGTATAAAATCAATTTGCATAAATCAGTAGCATTTCTATACTTCAATAATGAACTAACAGAAAAAGAACTCAAGAACACAATACCATTCACAATCGCAACAAAAAGAATAAAATACCTTGGGGTAAATTTAACTAAGGAAGTGAAGGACCTATATAATGAAAATTACAAGGCCTTTCTGAGAGAATTGGATGATGACATAAGGAGATGGAAAGACATTCCATGTACATGGATTGTAAGAATAAACATAGTTAAAATGTCCATCCTACCTAAAGCAATCTACAGATTCAATGCCATCCCAATCAGAATCCCAATGACAGTCTTTACAGAATTAGAACAAAGAGTCCTAAAATTCATATGGGGCAACAAAAGACCCCGAATTTCTAAAGCAATCCTGAGAAAAAAAGAACAAAACGGGAGGCATCACAATCCCTGACTTCAAAACATACTACAAAGCTACAGTAATCAAAACAGCATGGTACTGATACAAAAACAGGTGCATAGATCAATGGAACAGAATTGAAAGCCCAGAAATAAAACCACACATCTATGGACAGCTTATCTTTGACAAAGGAGCTGAGGGCATACAATGGAGAAAAGAAAGTCTTTTCAACAAATGGTGCTGGGAAAACTGGAAAGCCACATGTAAAAGAATGAAAATTGGCCATTCTTTGTCACCATTCACCAAAATAAACTCAAAATGGATTAAAGACCTAAAGGTGAGACCTGAAACCATAAGGCTTCTGGAAGAAAACGTAGGCAGTACACTCTTTGACATCAGTATTAAAAGGATCTTTTCAGACATCATGCCTTCTCAGAGAAGGGAAACAATAGAAAGAATAAAAAAATGGGACTTCATAAGACTAAAGAGCTTCTTCAAGGCAAATGAAAACAGGATTGAAACAAAAAAACAACCCAGTAACTGGGAAAAAATATTTGCAAGTCATACATCTGACAAAGGCTTAATATCCATAATATATAAAGAACTCTCGCAACTCAACAACAAAACATCAAACAACCCAATCAAAAAATGGGCTGGAGACATGAACAGACATTTCTCCAAAGAAGATATACGGATGGCCAATAGGCACATGAAAAGATGCTCATCATTGCTGATCATCAGGGAAATGCAAATCAAAACTACACTAAGATATCACCTTACACCCATTAGAATGACAAAAATATCTAAAACTAATAGTAACAAATGTTGGAGAGTTTGTGGAGAAAAAGGAACCCTCATACACTGCTGGTGGGAATGTAAACTGGTGCAGCCACTATGGAAAACAGTATGGAGATTCCTCAAAAAACTAAAAATAGAACTACCATACGATCCAGCCATCCCACTACTGGGTATTTATCCAAAGAGCCTGAAGTCAGCAATCCCAAAAGTCCTGTGCACCCCAATGTTTATTGCAGCACTGTTTACAATAGCCAAGACATGGAAGCAACCTAAGTGCCCATCAACAGACGAATGGATAAAGAAGATGTGGTACATATATACAATGGAATACTACTCAGCTGTAAAACAGAACAAAATCATTCCATTTGCAATAACATGGATGGACCTTGAGGGAATTATGTTAAGTGAAATAAGCCAGAGAGAGAAGGATAATCTGTGTATGACTCCACTCATATGAGGAATTTAAAATTATGGACTAAGAACAGTTTAGGGGATACCAGGGGAAAGGTGGGGTGGGCACAAAGGGTGAAGTGGTGCACCTACAACACGACTGACAAACATTAATGTACAACTGAAATTTCACAAGATTGTAACCTATCATCAACTCAATGAAAAAAAAAAAAAGGAATGAGTCATTTTTTTCAAAATAGCAAATCCCATGATCTTCCCTTCCAGTTGGAAAATTTTTCATCATTTTACTGTATTTAGAATAAATCCCGTAATCTTTACTATGGCCTACAAAAGTTTACCTAATCTGGCCCCAAGCTTCTTTTCCAAATTCATCTTCTATAGATTTCCCTAGCTTACACTTTTTGACAATCACTTAGGCCTCCTTTTGTTCTTGAAAGAATACAAGCACAAGTATGTCCCAGTGTATTCTTGGAAGTATTCCAGCAGCTATCTCTATTACTTATTCATGCACTTTAAATTTCTGCTTAACTGCCACCTCATCAGCAAGGTCTTTACTTATTTCCTTACCTAAAATAACAGGTACCTGTCATTTGCGTCTATCTGCTTATTTTTCATCCAATTTGTAAATAGCTAAACTTAACTACTGAGTTGTTGGTGTGCTTCTCAACTCACCAAAATGACGTTCTAGGAAAGGAAAATTTTTCTATTTTTAACTATTGTTTTTGACATCGATTAGTTCCTCATGTGTATGTACATTTACAATCTGACCAGGTCTGATTAAACCATTGCATAGTTCCTTTTTTTTCTGTCAGTTCCCTTTATCATTTCAGGAAACACATATAATGTATATAATTATAATAAATTTATTAGATACATGCATTGTATTTACAGCAATAAAATAAAATCAAATCCTATATAAATTATCTTTCCCTGTCTCTTGCCCCTCAATGGCAGTCTTAATATTATTGTTATTACGTGGAAAAAAAAAAGGACAAGTCTCGGGGCTGGCCCCGTGGCCGAGTGGTTAAGTTCGCGCGCTCCGCTGCAGGTGGCCCAGTGTTTCGTTGGTTCGAATCCTGGGCGCAGACATGGCACTGCTCATCGGACCACGCTGAGGCGGCGTCCCACGTGCCACAACTAGAAGGACCCACAACGAAATATACAACTATGTACCGGGGGGCTTTGGGGAGAAAAAGGAGAAAAATAAAATCTTTAAAAAAAAAAAAAAAAAGGACTAGTCTCTCCACATTTGTCATGGTATAAAATTATAAAAGCTCAGTTTTAAAATGAAGTTTCCTGAATTATAGCACAGTTTTCACTACACTGGGGATTCGTGATACAGCATGCTCTGATCCGACAGACAGCACACACACCACGAGGCAGGAGCACTGTGTGAACTCAGTGAATTCTTTGTTCAACTGCTTGAAAGCCTATAACGTGGGTGTTAATGTCACTCTTGAACTCAAAGTTGTAATAAGAAATTTCCAAGACTTGAAAATAATCAAAAGAATATTTTTTCAGTGAAGCGCTGGTGGCGTTGTCTAGGGAACCCCCCAGGGATAATCTGATTCCACAAGGGTGGTCATCTTTGTTTTTGTTTCCATTGAGAAGGCTACTTTAGAAGTCAGTAAATTAAGCTGTGGAGAGTAACACAAATGATTATTGCCCACTGCAATGCAAATATACTTTACCCAAATGACACAATTGATTTTTGTCCTTTAGAAAAGATGATCCAAAATATTATATTTTATTGTCCTATAGGAAATTAAAGTTTTGATGCATTAAAATATTTATGTCAGCATTCCTGATTGACCATTTAGAATTCAACTACATAGAAAAACTATATAGCTGTTCTTTAAATGGTCCTTTGAACCAGTCTTAGTTTCTTTCTGCTTTCGTAATTAATGAGCTGAATAAAATGTTTGAACACGTCGTTTTATATTTTATGACAGTCATGATTTTACCTTTTGAGGGAAAAAAGGTAACATATACCCATATGTATATACATATATTTGTGCATTTCTTAATTGTATATGTGCAATTGTTAATTGTAATGCTTCCAAAATAGAATTTTTGTAAATTGCTTTACTATATTTCTTTGTTTTACTCTATAAAAACATAGTGGCCAAAGATGAGCTAAATAAAAACTGTGTAGGGGCTGGCCCCGTGGCCGAGTGGTTAAGTTCGTGCACTCCGCTGGAGGCGGCCCAGTGTTTCGTCAGTTCGAATCCTGGGCGCGGACATGGCACTGCTCATCAGACCACGCTGCGGCAGCGTCCCACATGCCACAACTAGAAGAACCCACAACGAAGAATACACAACTATGTACCGGGGGGCTTTGGGGAGAAAAAGGAAAAAATAAAATCTTAAAAAAAAAAACAAAAAAAAACTGTGTGATCTTTTCTTTGAAACGTTCTGTCTTGACCCTTTTTGACAGAATGCCATATTTTTTCTTTAACTTTCCCCTTATGTAAATCACATTTGGGTTGCAACATTGATGATAAGATTTCTTACGGACTCAAGGGCAAAAGAGTTTCCGCAGCCCACAGTAATGTTTGAGGTGAAAATAAAGTTGTGGTTAACACCTAGCATATCCTCTTTTTTGTTGTTTTTTGAGGAAGATTGGCCCTGAGACAACATCAATGCCTATCTTCCTCTATTTTATATGTGGGACACCCGCCCCAGCATAGCTTGGTAAGTGGTGCATAGGTCTGCACCCAGGATCCAAACCTGCCAACCCCAGGCCGCCAAAGTGGAGAGAGCAAACTTAACCACTACACAACCAGGCCAGCCCCTAGAACATCTTCTTTTTATCAGACATGTCACTTAACCTATTAGCACACGTCTTTGTAGACATAAGACAACACAGTGACATATTTTTATATTAAAAAAATACACTGATCTGCTGAGAACAGCAATATTTAATATTGATAGAGGATTTTATTAGCAGATTTTGTGACATGAATCATATTTGGAAAACATCCTGGTTGGAAAACATCATGCTGATGATTTGAACTTTACCTTTGGGTGCCTTGGGAAACATCAATAAAGAGGTATCATCCATTTTCCCATTGACACCCCTGTTTATCCTATAAATAGAAGCAGCTGTCCCTGACTGAAACATAGGCAGCATTTTCCAAATTGCTATCAATACATGGAGGTAATATTTGAATAGGAGTAAAATCATGAGAGAGTATTGCACCATATCATATCAAAGTTTGCTAAAGAGTAAAGAGGACTTACTGGGGACAACATATTTAGTTAGGCATGCAATTGAGTAAGAGGCAACATTATAATAACAGTGACAACAGTTTTCTCACCAAAACATACACACAGACATATGTATTTGTGTGTGTTTACCTTTAGTATATGTTAATATATATTTATATCTATACATAAATATAAACATATACATTCATGCTAACATACACAGTACCTGTATTACAAAACTATAAATTCAAATTTATATCAAATTTATTTTATTTCTTCTATTATAATAGTTAATTTCATATCAAATGAGTCCTCCCATATCAAAAAAAGGGAACGATTTCTTTAGACTATGACAAAAATAAAACTGTTATTTAAGGAAATTTTGAGATGTGTGACCATTTTGAAAATTATTTCTATAAAATTATTTTTAAGTCTCCACTAGATTGCTAGGTATTTTATAAAACCAAGAAATGTTAACATCACTTCTATATTTCATATTCCGGGATCTTGCAGGTTTGAAAATTGACAATCTGAAGCAAGTAGGAGAGTAATATGATCATCAGAATCTTAAAAAAATTGAAAGAATCAAATCCAACAATAAGGAATGGTTAGGTAAAAAAAAAAAAACTTGATGGGATATTAGGAATCCATTAAAACAATTATTATGAAAATTATGTAAAAAGTGTAAAAATTCTATTTAAAATATTAAAATGAATGATGTGTACAAAATTGTATGTATCTGAAAATATGCACACAATATGAAGAAAGGAGAAAATTAGTTTGTTACTGGGGTAAACAAATGTGAGAATTTTTTTTTCAGGTCTCAAAATGGTTAGATATATATATAGCAATATATGTATTTAAATGAAATAAAAAGTGAAAATAAACAGCAAGTTATGCAAATATAAGTAGCTTTAACATTTTGTCTTTGAACAAAAAGAACCGTATGGAAGCAATTCGATTTACCAGGAGGAACTGAGGCTAGATACTCTCTTTTCTCCTCATATTCTACCTTTTCTGCCATTTTTCCTTCTTTTCATAGTCCTCTAACAAAAACAAACAAACAAACAAAACAACAACAAAAAATCCCTGAGTTCCTAGTGCCTGAAACATTGGTAGGCAGCTATTAGCATTTGCAAGAAGCTCTGGATGCCGTGATTCTGACACAGTGCTGTTCAAACTTAAAACAACGCAGTACAGGTTCAGGTTAAATTCTTGAAAGTTCATATACATACCTCTCTTTTGAAATTAGGTGCTTCTGCTCAGAACACACACTAACAAATAGAGATACCAGAGAATGAGGCTGAGCAAAGGATTTGAAAGAGCAGGTTGCTTTGGTGAGATGGGGGGCACAGCAGACCATATCCTGAAAATGGGTTCTGCATATGCTCTCCAATGGACACACATATGCTATATTTCTTATGTGTTTGATTTTCAACAACTGGGCAGAAGATGGAGATGAGAGGTAAGATACAGAGTGGAGGTTGGGAAAATTCATGGATAGTTTTGCTTGAAATTCCCCTTTACTTCTCAGGGCAAATTTCATCATTACTTTGGTGTACTAATTATCATAATTTAATGTTAAATAATGATATTTGAACATATTCCAAGATAAATTCTATGCAGAACTATCTTTCCGTAGCATCAACTATTTTCAAATTGTCCTTAGGTAATTTTTTACACACTAAGAAAAAGATTTTGAATACTACTGATTACACCCAGAAAAAACAAGGCAAAGCTAGGGTGACACACACAGCACAGAACAGAATGTCATCAGTAGGGAAAAGTGATATTTTCAAGTAGATTAGATAATAGTGAAATTAAAAGAAGGAAGATTGGAAAATAGAAAGTGTTTAAATACTCAATGATTAGCAATGTGTGTTCTTAGAAGGAAAAGATATTGTATTAAGTGCTTAGGATAAAATAGTGAGAAAGTAACCAGAACCTTACCTAATGCAATATGAAAAGAGTGATTCTATTTCTAAGGTGATTTGAAAGTTGCTAGGATTATGTGATTCAAAAATGAATAATCCATATTATTTTAAGCCTATTTCTTGCCTTTCTTAGAATAAACATTTCTATTAGAGTCATCTTGACTTCTACATAAAAATATTATGATACTCATCCATGGCATCTCAGAAGTTGTCTGTCCATAGGATGCTTTACGGTGATAAGAGAATCTCAGCATATGAAGAACTGATGATACCAGGTTACACAATAACTTGTGTTTGCCAATTTTATGTCTTCTCCAAAGTCTAGATTTTTTTAAAAGTGTCATAATTCTGACAACTTGAAAAAGCATCGATGATCCAAACATGCAGTAAAAAAACAAGACATATATTCCAAAAAAGGAAATGTTTCTTTGAGATAGAGTTGCAGAGGATGTGATCACAATAAAGAAATCAATCTTACATAAATGCAGTGATTGCCAGAATTCTCCTCCATCAAAGCTGCTCAGAGAGAGAAGAAATACTTCTAACGCCACCAACCTCAAAATGACCAAGACTGCAAATATTTGTATTCTTGGATAAAGGAAGAATGCAGGTGAATTGCAATATATAAAAAAACCATATATATACAAATATATATGTATATACACATTTTTTTGCCTTCATCTTCTTTTTCTCTATTTCTAGTACTCCATGAGGTGTTATTGTTTGTACAAATATCAATATAATTTGTTCTTATACAAATTATCCAGATTACTGAAATTTAGTTATGTATAAGATGCTAGCTGGTGAGACTTCTAAATGTAATAGTTCATGTTATGCTTAAACATAGGCAAACACTAAAGTAGTCAAGCAAACATACTAAGTGAACCATCCATAGACTGTTTATTTTTCATTTATTCATGATCAAATTTGATATAATTTAGAATATCCTGGCAATTTGGTTGGGCTTGGTCATTTTATTGTTAATTCTACACGTATATTTGTAGAATTAACAATAAAATGCTCATTGGTAAAATGTTTAGCTGGGTGAAAAAATTCTGTACATTATGTCACAGATGTGAAAAGATATGTTTACTTCTTTATTTTCTAAATAAATTACCTTCCCCACCACCTTAGCCATCCCCCACTAGGTAGTAGAAAGTAAATGGCATTCCAACACATATTTAAATGGATAATTTACTGATGACAAGTTTTTTGGTATAACTGCTAAGTATCTTTAATTTCCTATTTGTTCTACTTATTCCATCCAAGTATTCTTAGTTCCCTGGAGTGTGGAGGGACAGGAGAGAATTTACATGAGATTTTGGCAGCCAATATCATACACTCTCCATATGTAGTACCTGATTTCTCTAACCACAGGGTGTGTTGCTGCCTTTGTTTCTGAAGTCAATACCTGGTGTATCCCACTGTCTGTTTTTTCTCACTTGCATGAGGACTCAGTAGCCCTCTTCAGGTGAATTAAATTCAACTCCATGTTCATTCTCACTGGCAAGATAAACATCTGTGAATTTAGTCATACTCTCCATCCTGCTCATTGACTCAGGTAATCTACCTACATCTCTTTCCTCTTCATGGCAAGATCACCAGCTCTCAAATCAGTTGCCTTCTGGGTTCCCCCAAAAGGGCAAGGGGAAAATCTGGGCCCTATCCATTGTATATTTAAACAGATCATCCAAGGGAGACCAAACAGCAAAGCTTGCTGCTTAAACACATGCTGCTGTCCGGTTTATTTTGATATTGGCTGAGTTTCATACTGGTATGGAGCAGGCAGCCCAAAAGGCATTCTCTTTCCAGAGTCCTACTTTCTTCAGATCTTTGTAAGAATCTCCCCCTTTCTGGGTCATTGCCATGAGAGAAGAAATCAGAAAACGTATGTCTAACTGCTTCTCTCTCCATTCTCTTTGCTTCTTTCTGCATCTTCTTTCTATTATTTTTCAAAAAATTGTTTTGGAACAAGAAGAAATGTACTTTTGCTATCCCTCCACATCACAGAAGCATGCAACACGTCATCAGATGGCAATTTACAGAGTAACCTCATGATCCTTGCTGTCTCCACTCTCCTCTTCAACCCTGGCCTCATATCATATTCACCTGGAAAGCTTCAGACATAAGACATATACTATGGTCCTCTAGCAGACTCTGAGTTACTGTTTTTTCAAGCTTTCTTGGTGATTCTAATCACAAACTTCAATTTAGCTGGAATTAAACTTTCTTTGCTCCATACCATCTCCAATTCCTACAACAAAGAGCAAAACTCCGGATATTTTAGTTTCTTTAGAATCCAGCAGACTCTTGAAATGTATTATGAGACAATCCTCTGAGCAGGTAATTTAAGGTTTGGTTCTTGATCTGATTAGATGGCGATAAAAATTTGATTCTCAGGAAGGTCGAAGCTAACTACTGCTCCCAAATTCTCACATTATGTTAATCTTAGATTTTAAACATTTTTTCTGGATCAATTTTCTTCTTAAAAATTTGATTTTGTCATGAATAATTCTCAGACTCTGTCTCAAAATTCTTTTTTTCTTAAAAAAATAAACTACAAATCAATCCATATAATAGAAAATGTATAAAAATCTACAAATAAACTATTTCCCAAAATAGATATATTCTCAAAAAACATGCTTTTTAAATTATCATTAACATAGCACAATAAAAATAAAATAGTAAAATAGAGGTATACAATTTTATTGACACCACCAACCAAATCATTATGTAACCTACAATAAGCATATTCTTCCAAGAGGTAGTAAATAATCATTACAATAAAAATAAAGATACACCAGTTTGGCTTAAAATAGTTTCCTTATAGTTGTTGTTTTAGAAAAATAAAAATTTTAGTAGTAACAAACACAAAGGGGTAGAAAAACATTTTTTTATTGGCTTACAATGCATAATTGACATTTATAAAATGAAATCCCTAAAACTAGGTGCATTTCTCTACTGTAGTCTATTTCTTTTTTACTCTTTTTGGCAGAAGAATATTTAGGTAACAGGGTAGAAAGCTTCATTTAAAGGTTGTAGTATTTTTTAGCTATCCTCATCATTGATTGACTCAATAGACAGCCATCAACCTAAGAGATGGTGGAAGATGGAAAGAAGGGAGTCTTGAACTTCCTGGGGGATGGTTTATGAAAATGGCATCAGGTCAGATACTAGAGATGACTATTTTATCCAGAGTCTGGCTCAGACTCAAGAACAGATAAAACCTTCAGTTTAATTCTATTCAAATCATGGCTTTGAATTTCAAATGTCAAAACAGCACAGTTCCATGATGAGCTAGACAAATGTGTGCTTCTCTTGGGGGCAGTCATTTTGGGCCGGTGGAGAGGCTCTGTAGGAGGAATTGTATGTTCTCTCCTTGTTCTCATCCTCAAAATGGTTAAAAAAAATAAGAGTACAATTAGTTTGGAGTATATACCACAAAAAAAATCCCAGGGAAGATGTTTGAAATGGATTGAATTATGCATTGCTTTACCTATATTTCATATTTTCTTTTTAACCTTTAAATATTATTTTGCAGATGCAAATTTATAACCAAGTATCAAGAAGTGATTTCTTTTCAACTGTCAGATAACTGAACAGAAGTTTAAATTATTAGGAAACGTTCACATATGAGAATAAAGTGGCTCCATTTCTATAGCAATACGAGTGCCCGCAGGAACGGCAAATTCCGACAACCCAGCCTGAGCAGGACTTCCCCTGGAGCAGAACAAAACAGCACGCTCCAAAGCACTGATCTTGACTCGCTGCGTAAAGGTCACTTGGGTGCCTTTTGGGAGATATTTCAGACACACTGAAGCCGCTAAAGCAAAAATCAAAATGTTTGAGGGGCAGCAGCAGTAAGGCAATCATTCCCTTTGCTATCTCTTCATAGCATCAGTGTGACAAATCTCTCACAGTGAAAATAACTCTGAATGGCCCATAGGCTACCAGGTGAGAAGACAGACACAGTGTGGCTTTAGTTTAAGGGCAGATGAACAGGGGGAAGGGTTTAAAGGAAAATCTTTTCTTTTTACCTGATGCTGAGTTTCCCACTTGTTTTTTTAAATCTCAATGACTAGTATTCAGAATGACATAACTTCACTGGGAACTATTTTAATCATCTTTTCATATGAAAGAATCACTTGTAAAATGTGGAACTGAGAATTAAATACATATTGATTATTTATGATGAACCCATAGGCCTTATCTATGGATTATATTGGACGACATAGAATTCTCAAATTTTAGATCCAGAAAAGGCAGTGAAAGTCATCAAGTTCTAACTCTCTGTAAATAGATGCAGATGCGGAGCCCTGGGAAGGCGAAGAAAAAGCTTTGCCCAATAACAGAACTTCGTGAGGGAGCCTGTCAGAGGTGCTCAGGTCTCTTGACTGTTCAAATGCATTTGCTACGCAAACAAATGTATATTTATATAGTTTCCCCAAAACAAAATTGTATATGCTAAGTATACGACATTTTAGACTTAAAAAAAAAATCCCTTTAGACATTCCAGAGTATGAGTAAATATATAACTAAAATGAAGAGTCAGATTTACTAGACCATTGCCTTTAAACTCCCATCTTTTAAAAAGTATCCAAAAATGTTGCTGCTTTCCATAAACATATCTATTGCAATCATATTATTTATTATCTTAAATAAAGATACAATTAATAATTAAACCAGGATGATGGGTATAAAGTGAAACTGCCCTAGGATATTGGGATGCATATTTATCCTTAAAATACTGTATTTCCTATTATGAAAAACTATTTCCTATGTTTAAATAATAAATTAATTATTATTGTATGTGTATGCAGCTTAAAATAATAATTTTCATTTAAACTGTCATTTACATGTCTAAAATTATATTTTATGTGTGTAAACAAAATTCTGTACTTCTCTGGGTTGTTGAACAAAGTGTATTGTAAAAACATAAGTATGATGGAAAATTTGTGCACTTTTCACAGTAATAGGCTGGCCTCGTCAGAAGACAATAAGAGAGAAAGAGCAATGGAAATGTACCTCTACATTTTAAATTTTTTCCTAGAAAACTTTATTGATATTGGTTGAACTTTAATAAAATCAAATTTCAAACACGTTGATCCTGGTAATTATTAAACAGGAGAGAGATTTGTTTACTTAAAAAAAGTGGTAAAAGTTTGAATGGCACATGGAAGAGTTAATAATAACCCTAACTATAATTCTCTATTTACTATTCAATTACTGCTTCACTGCAATTAAGACAGCTTCTACAACTATGATAGAACAGTTTCAGAGATTTTGAGAACATGATATTTGTCTGACCATGATATTTGCTCTTTTAAAAATTTTCTTTGTAGTATTTGATGAGTGCAATTATACGAAGCATTGTACTAAGTTGAATAATCCTGATTCCACCACCCAGTTTAGGAATTAGAACATATTTCACATACTCATATGCTCCTTTGGTATCACATTACTCTACTTCGCCCCTCGAAGTAACCACTATCCTGAGTTTTGTATTCAGCACTTTCCATTTTCCAAAGAGAGATCAATCACATGCTTATAGCCTTAAAAACAATAGTATTAATTATTGCTTTATTTTGAACAATATAAAAAGTGTGTAGTCTTTTGCAACTTTTTGTTGTCTCAATCCTATATTTCTAAGATTCTTTCATGTTATGTTTACCTATAGTTAGTTTATTTGCACTCCAAAATAATTTTGCATTTTGTAAATATATCACAATTTATTTACAAATTTTGTCATTCACATATATTACTATTAATAAGAGATTTTCATCCAAGAACTTGACAGTGCAAAAGCATAAAGATACATGCACCCCTATGTTCATTGCAGCATTATACACAATAGCCAAAACATGGAAGCAACCTAGGTGCCCATCAAGGGACGAATGGATAAAGAAGATGTGGTATTTATACACGATGGACTACTACTCAGCCATAAGAAATGATGAAATCCGGTCATTTGTGACAACATGGATGGACCTTGAGGGTCTTATGCTGAGTGAAATAAGTCAGAGGGAGAATGTCAGATACCATATGATCTCAATCATAAGTAGAAGATAAAAACGACAAAAAAAAAAAACACATAGCATTGGAGATTGGACGGGTGGTTACCATTGGGGAAGGGAGGAGGGGGGAGGGCAAAAGGGGTGATGAGGGTCACATGTGAGGGGATGCACTATAATTAGTGTTCGGGTGGTGAACATGATGTAATGTACACAGAATTCGAAGTATGATGTACATCCGAAAATAATTTAAAAAAAAGAATTTTTTCTTGAATAGTTACTGAATTTTATGAAATGAATATATATGTGAGGGGTCGGCTCAGTGGCCAAGTGGTTAAGTTCGCGTGCTCTGCTGCGGTGGCCCAGGGTTCGGATCCTGGGCGCGGACATGGCACCACTCGTCAGGCCATGTTGAGGCGGCGTCCCACATCCCACAACTAGAAGGCCCTGCAACTAAGATATACAACTGTGTACAGGGGGGTTTGGGGAGATAAAGCAGAAAATATATATATATACATATATATATGTGAGTATATAGATTTATATGTATATTTATATTTAAGTATTCCAATATCCAAGTAATTATTGTGCTGTTGACTCTCAGTCATTATCCTCTTTGTGTGTGTTTGTGTGTGTTTTAATATTTGATTGTTATCTTCTATTTTGTTAATCACATTCAGTGGAAAATCTAAATTGAGGTTGCTTTTTTCCCAGAGTAGTTTGGGTGTGTTTCAGTCAGGAACTCGGGGCAGTATTCATTTTAATCCAGACGCCTTAGTCAGAGTTTACCAACTGCTGTCTCCACAGTACATTTCCAGACTATGAAGCTCACATAGTGGCATTTACTCTTGACTCAGTTTCACATGCCGTAGGCTATTCTTACTACATACCCAGCTTTATCCAGTAGCTTCCCATTCCTCAGCACCCTACCCACCCCATGGTGGTGGAATGGCTCTTTGGAGATATCATCCTTTCTAGAAACTCAGCAATTCAATACAAAATTTGTATTGTGCAAGAGCTATTTGTTTTGTAGTGCAAGGGTCCTTTGGAGGATCTTGTGTGCTACCCTACTGAAAGTGACACCTCTAAGTATTTCCAAAAGTGCTATTTGCTCTTAATAATTTTCTCAGGTTAAAAAAAAAACCACTCACAATATAAATCCAAAATACATGGAGATTAGTTTTATGTATAGGAAGCCCTTGGAAGAATGCACATAATATATGGTATTAAACTACCGCTGTATTATAACATCACTGTTATTAAGGAAAAATACTCCTGAATGTGAAGAGTTC